>NW_015113145.1:132234-148646 GCF_001443285.1 Poecilia latipinna | reverse complement strand
CCCCCCCCAAACGACCTGGTCACTCTTGGCACAGTGCTAAAGCTGGCCTTTTCTTCCCCAAACAAATGATTACGCAGATGCTTCAAACAGAACAACTCTGACTCAATCTGTTGCTTCCTACACAAACTTCTATTGAACGGAAGCGACTTCTTTTTTTTTTTTTTTGTTGGACCCCTTCGGCCTTCTCACAGCCGCCACGCCCCACATTATTTTGTAAGTGGAAGTTTCTTGGCAGGGGTTTCTTTGCATGCGTCATTATTTTTGACCGATGATGATTTGAAGGGACTCACAGTCACTGTGCCACATAATTAGATTGAAAGAGGGACTTCAGATGGACTCCTTCAGATCGTCAACCGATCTGATTAGATTAAAATGAAGGTATTGGCTCTGGCCAGTGATCGGCCAGAACGAGTTCAATAAATGCAATAAATCCCTGCTGTTTGTTATTGTACTCCATAAACACACGGGGAGGGGAAATGGCACATTGCTTTGCACTTTGTTTTGAGTTCAGATAAAGTGTAGGGATGTATGGGGAAAATGCATAACTAGGGGAAATCGTATAATCTCATTTTCTGTTGGATTCTAGAATGGAGTCGACAGTAACCTTTTCCCGTATAGTTAATATTTGTTACATTCAACAGTTGGAATAAAAATCTGCATCGGCAGAGCAGACTCAGTGGAGCTGGTATTCATCAGAATGACATTTGCTGTGAATCGATGCTTTATAAATTAACTGGGGTTTTTTTCTGTGCATTATTTTTAACTGACCTTATCTTGAAATCCCTTTTACCCTCTCGTATTTCTTTTTTTTTTTTTTTGTAAATCTTGTTCACTTTTTCATCTGGGCAGCTAAGTGTTCCTCACTGCCTCACCTCACATGAATCTTCAGCTGCTGACAGCCACTTGTTTGCTTGGTAGTAGCTATTAGTTCCTGGTGCCACTTCACAAACTCGCGCTTTAGTCTTTGAAAGAACTCAAACGGGATTGCCTCTGCAAGATAGACTGCTAATAAGTCTGAGGGAAAATAAGCATTCAAGATTGAAACTACCAGGCAAGTGTTCACTATGCAGCGTGAGTCCTGCCAAACTCAACAAAGGTAGACGGATTTCAACTATAAAAAAAGAAAAAGCCCATGGGGGCTGCTTCCATGGAAAACAAGGGAGTTCAAAGCAGCCAGGTGCTGCTAGTCAAATGAATTAAAAAAGCGATCATCACCAGCTGTCGGCACCGCTATTAAAGCTTATATTTTGGCAATTTGCCCATCGGTAGCATCGGGGCGTGCATTTGCAGAATGTAAAGGGCTTAAAGACGTCAGCAGTGATCTTACGTAAGCCATTGTTGTCCGTCGTTCCAGGAAGCGTCAGACGGCCATTTCCAAACACTTAGGAGTCGAGTGAGAGACGGTGAACGAGAGACGGATTCTTCACCAGGGGAAAACATCCGAGGCCGTTTCCTACAGCTCATGTCCCACTGAGATCCCCCCCCGCCCCCCACAAGGTCAGTCCGCCTGTGCTGAAGGCTCAAGACATGTAGAATCAAAAAGACTGAACAAGGTTGGTTTGGAGAAGTGGCCAAGTGAAAGCCTCTTTAAAATGTTATCCTTAGAACAGTCTGTAAAATATAAGCAACTACGCAGAGTCGCATCAAAAATACACCCAAACACATTTTGTACAGAGTCTTTTTCATATTTTATATAGAGTCTTGAAATCGGCTTCTGTCTCTTTAAGAAGCTCCTACTCTTTACAACGCTCTGCCTTCAACACGTCGTCATTACAATGCTTCTCCAGGATGCCGTTTGCTACCATCTGAGGAGCATTGTAGTTTGCGTGATGAGCTCAGCAGGCTCACAGTGTTTGCTAATTGCTGCTGCCACTAGTCTGGAGGAGCCTGGAGGGTCAGGATGGATAGGAGGCACATTGCAAGAGTACATCCCCCGTTTCGTACACCCTTAAGTAAATTTCACGATAAACGCATAAATAAATACATTTTAATCTGTAATAACTCCGCTATTGATAACTTAGAAAATAGACAACCTTTTCATGTTAGAAGACTGAATGTTTAATGGGATCTAAGGACGTTACATCCTACACCTTCAAAACTTTTTGACTTTTACAGAACTTAAGAAATATGTTTTTTCATTAAAATATGTTTATACAAATATATTTTAAATTGTTTATGTTATTCAATTAAAGATAAAAGACTTTCCTTAGTGTAAGCATCAAATTATCAAAAGCAGTGGTCAAATGAAAACATGCTGTTAGCTCATAATCTTCATAAGGCAGACGATTAAATGATGAATTGATACAAGAGACATTCTAGGAAAAGTTACAAGGACGCTCACACCTGGATCAATATTCATACAGGAAATGAGATCATGTGCAATTGTACTGCAGGTTTTACAACAAGAAATCTTAATGTTTTGAAAGAAAAGGACAGTTTAAAAGTACCCTATAGCAGTGAAGTAAAGCAAAGTTTATAAAAGTCTCTTAACTTATCAGCAATGCATGCTACATCAGTAAAACATCCCAAAGAACTGAAACATGTAGACACACTAAGAGGACTAAATGACTTCTGCAGCACAACATCACATCACTCAGATCCTAATCAGCACCAAGACAACTGGGAATTGCTGAGTGAGACAATCCTCTTTTCAGCAATTACCATCATCGAGATCAAACAAGCAAATATTCGGGTTTCGAAGCTCTCCTTCGCCATCCGTCATCCCCCCCAGACCTTCAGCAACCAGTGTTCGACACAAGCACCTTTATTGCAGATGGCACCTGTGATCATGACAATGATAACACCAGTGGTAATATGATTTTATGAGGCCTCTCATTTGCCATCTGCTTACCTCTCCTCTCCTGCTCCGGGTGCGCGGGCCTCTGTCTCAGCCCCCTCCCTGAACCATCTGGCCTCTTGTGCTAATCCCCCCATTGATTTGTCTTTCTAACCCCATTCGCCGTCCAACTCCACTCCATTTTCAAAAACAAACTCAGAAAAGCTGACTTGAGTCTTAATGAAGTGATTATGCAGTGCGGCGGTGGCTACAGTTCCATTTCTTACTTCACTGATCTGTGTTCACTGGATAATTTCGCCGACTGCGTATCCATTTATTTGGTCCTTTCCTTCTTAGGCCATTACCGGAGCAGCTATTTTCTAAACATTACTCCGATATATTTGCTGCGCTGAACTGGATCCTAATTAAAGTAATCGAATCTGTGTGTGTGTATGGGAGTTGGCTACATGTGGCCCGTAGTTTTAAAGATGGATACGTTCATCCGTTGCCAATAATCGCTCGTTCTCGTAGATTCCCGCGGGTTGGCTTCAGACCTCCAGTGGTCTCTGCGTGCAGAGAGATCCCATGGCGGGATTTAAACCCACAACCTTTTTGCTTTAAGGAAACAGTGCTGCCAGCTGTGCAGCTTCGCGCCACAGCAGATACAATAAGATGAATTTGAATGAGAGTGTATAAAAGGGATTGTAAAAACGAATCATTTAGTGTCATTCATAATCGGATTAGTCCGTGCGCTCAAATTAACTGCACTGTGATGAACTGAACTGTAAATTGATTAGTTGTGTGGGTTTTTTTTTTTTTTTTTTTAAGATTCTGTTTAAAATCAAAGATTCAGTCCAAATAATTCTACCTTCTAGGAAAACTTTCAGCAAAGTCATTTGTCTGCTAATTCGCTTATCCAAATTTGCACGTCGAACTTTTACCGAGGCTTTCATTTCACACCGCATCACATAGCCTTTTCACATCAGATTGTAAAGCTTAACGTGCATGGGAAATGTATTTTCCACGGCAACAAAGAGTCCGCCGCGACAGTCGACGTTTCGACGAGCAACTTGCTGCGTGGAAAGCAGAGTGTGGATTTGCCAGCGTGCTGACAGAGCTGAGCTTTGTTACAGATGGCAAACCATGTATAGAACGACTTCATTAAAGGCTTCGCTGATGTTCTGCATGCAGAACGTTCGATAAAGTCTGTAATGAAAGCAGAAATTCACGTCCACGGCTATTGACAGGCCATAAGATTGGTGTGGCCATAGCGAAGCTTAATGGAGCGTTCCAAACAGTCCTGATTTAAAAAAAAAAATAAAAAAAAAACTTGATCTATGCAGAGTTTAAGATGTCACTAAATAACTGACTGACATCCACGCCTGCCTCAGGGAACTTATACTATTAAGTTTAATTTTTGCTTGCTTCTTTTTCTTGTAAAAAATAAAAATAAAAATATATACGTATATATGTATACATTTCATTTTTACTTTTTTTTTTGCTTGAAACTGCATAACCTGAAGTGGCTTTACAATTCTGACACTCTCCTTTAATAAAAGTCTGCTGAGTGCATGACCCTGCATGAATCCCTGTGAACGAAACTGTCAGCGTCTGAACGTAATTTTGAAAAAAAAAAAAAACAGCCATACATCTGTGATGTAAGGCTGTGAAAAAAAAAACAATTTTTTTTTTTTTTTGCAAAAAAAAAAAAAAAAAATTAAGAGATCGAATAAAAATAATAATAATAAAAATAAATAATAATAATAAGATAAAGGTTTTCGCAGACCTCTTGAAGCAGTCTAAGTTCTGGCTTCTTCACTTTTACCAAGTGAGCAAACTGAAAAAGTTTAACGATATCTTTAATTGAGGCTTTTCGGAGACACTTCAGTTGACATCAATTGACTGAATATCAAATAAAATATCAAACATGACATCTTGATTTGATAGTGCAAAGCTCCACTCCTGCCAGACGACGCTTTAGGGTTCAGAAAACAAAACCAGCTCTCTGATCCGTGACGTACTCGATGTTACCCCTGGTGTGTTGATCTCAACCTGCTCTGCCTACCCAGTTATCTGTTGGGAGAAATATTTAAGCATAGAAGGACACCTGATGTTGATGATGAGACTATAAATAGACCTTATATGAACACAAGTCTGTCCATTTTACACATAACCTAAATTAGATGTAAATATGCCATTTATGTGTACATAAGGGGGGAAAAAAGAAGGTGAATGTGGTAGTGAAGACATCAAGATTCTTCTCAGTTTAAATATTTCTCATGAGTCATAATTTACACCACATGCCTGCAACAACCCAAACAATATTGAAGGTGGCTTGTATTTGCCCACTGATCTTCAGGTATTTTCAAAACATTTTTCAATTAAGTCAGGAGACTGGCCGACCGTAGCCGTTTTACTTTCTTTTTCTTGAACTGGTTAAAGGTTTCCTTGGGGCTTGTACTTGCAAATTCTGCTTTTCTGATGCAAACTGATGCTTTTCCAAGGCTCAATATTATGACTAATTCACAGGATTGGGCTAACCAACAACAAATGCGACCAATTCACTCAGAACGGAGATTAATTATTTTCAGCCGCAAAAAGAAGTGCAGCAGATGGTCTGGCACCGTAGAGTCTTGATCTCAACGTCGTGGAGTCAGTCTGGGATCGCACCAACAGACTGGAGATACTAATGCAGCCTAAATGTATGCAGATCCCCCAAGCAACACAAAAGCTGCCACGAACTAAAACGGTCCCGTTTCAAATTCCAAGTTTGCTCACATAAAGTTAGCTTAGCCTTGATTTGTTTTGTTTTGGTTTGGTTTGGTTTTTATCTCAACTGCACTAATAACTTAAAAGACAGCACAGCATCAGTTCCAGGGTTTAAGTTGTACCTCTATTGGAGCCACATGTGGAAAAACACCCCAATCACAATCACTTCCACAGTTATTATTTAAATAAATGTCTGCCAAGTAAAATTGGTAAAAATCCTATATAAAGTACTTTAAACCCCGTCAATCAATAGGTGTTGGAATGTCATACCATCTAAACTCGAGTGATAAAGAAACTTTTTCCTTATCTGCTTTCATCTTTTGCTCGTCTGTGCATATGCAGTTGAGTAATAATAGATCTTTAATCAAAAATGCGGCAGCATGAGTTCGTTTGAAACAATGGTGCGAAAAAAGTTCACAGTGTATTTTATTCAACAAAGCAAAAACCTTCAAGCATTCACTTTTTGTTTTTTTGTTTTTTAAAAGCAGACACAAATATTTCAAAAAGAGAAATGAAATTAGAAGTACCCTCCCACTGTGATTTTGAGAAAAATAAAATGATTTTAGTTTTGGATTTTCATTCAGACCATCATGCTAGTAAGTAGCCTCCTGGATTTACCAGACTGTATTCAAAACTCGGTTATTAGTGAGAGCTTCTGCTTTTAAACATATTCAAAGTTTTGCCGCTTTTCAGTCAAATGTTCAGATTTGTTTTCTGATGAGGAAAGCATAAAAATTGTGCGCAAGATGGACTGATTTGGGAATTCATCCGTTAGCCATTACTATGGCGATCATGAAGAGGACGCTGAGAGTTCTCCATATTTTTTGTTTTGATTTTATGTAAAATCCTTGTTTGCACATTCACCTTCTTCCTGTATGCCTTTCTGCTGTCTCTAATCTTGACTTTAGTTGCGTCTGTGTACTCTAGTCTCGCCCCCTGAAGGATCGTTTTCCTGTTTTAACAGTTCCTTTAGCCCACTGGTGATCCAGGTGCTGTGGACACAGAGGTTCGTACAGTCAGTCACACACTCAGTGTGAAGTCGCGCGATCCAGCTGTAGTTATAATTTAGATGCCATGTCGTCTGTCCTACACAGAGTCTGCATCAGTTTTGAGAGGGACATCACAGTGGTTAATCTAACTCTCTGCATAATAACGTAAAACGCTTGTCGGGCTTGTCTGATTTTTGTGCTTCATAGTGAGACATTTTATTTCTTAACTTCATTCTGAGGGTCAAGTGCTTCTCAGAGTCCACCTCGCTTTTTTCTTGGAAATAATTTTTAACTTACCTGGTTAAATCATGTCCCTAGTGACATGAAATAATTACATTCTTGTCTCTTCTTGATTATAACAGTCGCTCAGGTTGTTTTTAGTGGTAGTCAGTAAACCTTGACCAGGCTGCCGCTCTAGCCTTTCAAATTTGTCTCAGGGTTTCTTATCTTCTACGAAATGTAATAAAAGACGTTTAAGAAAAAGAAAACAAAAACAGTTCAGTGTAATTTTCCCAGTTCTGGGGACCAAGTTCTGCTGAACTGTCAGAACAAGGCCCAGGCCAAGAGTAACGCATATCTAATTGCTACCTAATAACCAAACTACAAACTACTTATTTAAGGTATATTATTGCGATGATGAATATTTTTTTTTCCTTTGCTGATTTGACTTGCAATATAATCATTTAATTTCCAATTTAGATGTGAAAGCTGGTATTCCCATGTCTGTAACACAGACGTCTCATCCTGATTAGATAAAAATAATCTACTCTTCCAAATGGATTTTGATAGATTCGAAACCAATAGGAAAATAATCTATTTCATTTCATAAAGCTGATAAGCTACAATGCAGCTCATCACCATCAGACACAAGTAAAGACCATTTACCATTTAACTGGAAAAGAAACAACCCCAAAGTAGACTGAACTGTTCTGACTAACGGGGGGGGGGGCAGTTCTGACAGTCATGTATTCATCGGCTTCATCTTCAACGCCGTCGCTCCATAGCCGTGAAGAGCGGGGCTCTTTCTCCTCAGAGGAAGGTTCTCTGTCTGTAAGTGGATTTTAGACTCCATCAGGAGGGACAATAGAAGCTCCTTGCTGCCCGAAGACATCATGATTCAGTTGCTGCAACGTTTCTGAAAAGAGGGCTTAACAACTTGTGGCAACAGCAACAGAGAGTCATCAGTGTCTCATCCTCTCCTTTAGAGGTTATTTTTAAAAGAACACGGAAGAAAACGGCTCAAGTCTTTGAGAAAACTCCCTCATCTCGTTCATAAGCCGTTTGATCTCCTGCCGTCTAGAAAAGAACGTCACTCTATTAGGAGTCCTGACAGAGTCACTGTCCTACCAATTAGGACAGAGATCTTTAAGCGCTTTATTCAACAACTAATAAAGCTGTTTAATGAGAAACATGTTTAATTCGTTCCTTTATATTTTTACATGTTATCCTATAACATTACATTGTTTTGACTATAGATGTGAAGGACTTTCAATCAAATTTCCTCACGGCTTCCGGAAAATTTCCACATAAATTCTGAAATTCATAAAACGTTCGATGAGAAACACCAAGAAACATTTCATTGGAACAGGCCAAGTTGGGCAGACCGAGCCCAGGAAAACTGTTCTTTTCAAAACTTTCTGTTCCTTACAAGACTCCCTGAGTACATCGTACTTTGAAATGCAACCGGAGAAGATTAATAATACAAACAGGTGCCATGTCAGGAAAATCGAACATCCAACTCCCCCCTTGACCTGATTTCGCCCGGCTTCTGAAGAAGCCCACGCAGCACGCGGTTGACCCTCAGGAAATGTATCTAGAAATATACTTTCCGTCATTAGCATCACGCCGATATTCGATGGCTACATTTGAAAGCCGGCCTATGCTCAGTGAACCCTTTTAAAAGGGATCCGTCTATTTAGGAGAAATGACGGGGAGGCCAGAGAGCCCGTAAAGAATGGAGCACACAGATTCATTGTTAGCTGCTGAAAGCTGTTCATTGTGTTCTCGGTGGCGCATGCTGAGCCTTATAATGCTTTTATTTAACTGGGGAACATTAGCCAACTTGGAGATCAGCTGTTGTCCGGGGGATTTCATTGAGTTTATGAAAATTCTCATTGAATGAACTCCTTTCTGAAGCCTCTTTAACAACTTGAATTAAAAAAAAAAAAAAAAAAAGAATGGCAGGACATTAACAAATCGAGGACCAAACTCCACAACTTTATGAGTCACTGGTTTGTAAAAGTGGAGTTTCTTACACATCCTAACGTTCCTAATGAAAGCAGTTGTTTCTTAGTGGGAAATTCTTGATAAATGCATTTCCCTCTTTATTGCACAAACTGAAGGCTTACTGTTCGTCTTTATCACCAAAGCTGAAAGCTTGTTGCTCTACCACGTTCACACCTGGGGCTTCAGGTAAGAGGTGTGCCAAAACGCATAAAGGTCGTTTTCACCGTTTTCTACGCATCGAAAACGAACTGAGAAACTTTGCCCATCGGCAACACTTAGTGGTTAGGATGGGAAAGTGTTAACGATGTGCAACAATTGTGCACACCAGAAACAGATGATGGAATATACATTTCTCACAACACCCTAAACCACATCAAGCTTTCTAAAACCAGGCCAGGAATTCAATTATCCATAAATCCTTGAAGCTTCTCAAACAGTTCAACTTAACAGAACAAAATCAAAGCACAGATTACAGTGAGCTGCTGGCCTTCACCTTTTGCTTATGTTAACAGGACACATTTTTTTATTTAATTGAAGGACAAACGATACGTGAAGCACAAATGCAAACAGCGATTCTTTTTCTGAGTGGCCTCATACAGCGTATGATTGATTCATTTTTTTTTAGCAGCACAAGATAGATAAACTCACCTGATGGTAATAATATGAATCCGTGTTCAGGGTTTCCCCCAGAAAACTTGCCAAGCCCTGATTGCTTGGGGCGCTAGGGGAGCCGTCCAGCTGGCCGCCATGTTTGCGAATAGAAAAATGCTTAAAGTTGACAGGAAATTTGAAGGCTGTAAGATTAATTCCTAAACACCAGCTATAAGATGAATTAACAATGCTGAGCCTGGTGGGGGCACACGTAAAGCCTGGTGGCCCGAAAGGCTTATAATATACTGAGGGAAACCCTGCTGTTATTTGCAACAAGAGAAATCCATGAAGATATCTCCTCATTGGACCATTGAAGTTAGTGACTTTCTTTTTTTTTGAGTGATAAACTACAGATTTAGAAGATTAACAACCTCCTGCGAGTCTCTGTATTTTCAGTAGACGTGTGACTAAACAAAGGCGTAATGTCAAAAATGCCTCATCAACACCTCGTAAATCCTACGCTTCCTTTTGCCACACTTCGGTTATGAGCCGTTTTCGTGTTTCAGCCTTTATTTCAAGCCATTTTTCCCTCATTGCCATGGCTGTGTGCTGCTTTGACCCGAAAGCTTTGACAGTTTCGCACACGATGCCCCGGTCACTCATCTTACGTTTTGCCCTAATGCCAGGAGGCAGCTTGCCAAGCCAAATGTTTTTGCATTTCTCAACTTCGCTTAGGATCTCGACCAGCTCACATAATGTGACATTGATTTTCCCCTGTGCCTAATATTCCCTCATTTACAATAAATTCTGCACTGATTGGGATGTACAAAGGAAACGTGCTTAGGGTAATGCGTACATTTCATAACTCTGTTCATGCAAATGGAGTTTTCTCAATTTAAGTATAAAAAAAAATGTAGGGAAATCCTGCCTATTTTATTGATGCAGAACAACTTTATACAGCTCAGAGCTCCTGATAATTCAAAACACAGTTACTAATGGGGGACTTTTCAGACAAAACTTGTTAGCTTCGTGGCAACAGAACCATAAACTATTTGAGAATGCCAGCAGATTGTAATGGCAAATTGGTTCCAAATAAAATACAATCTGGCAAGAGACAACAAGAGAGACTCAACCAGATAAAAACAACCTGGCAAAGACGGGACAGTGTGAAGAAACACTCCGTTCAAACTTCTGTTTCAACAAAAATGTACAAATAAACACGAAAAAGTTCAAGCTTAGGCTCTGAGTTAAGTTTAGAAATCTTAGATGAAGCATTATGATCATGACTTCTTCGAACATTGAACCTCTTCTGCTACAGGGGGGCACTTGGCTAACTGCACGCCTTTTCTGCATGGGCACTAAAATTAGGGGAGGGGCACTGAGAACAGGGCTCATTTTATTTGCCTTAAACCAGTTCTCATCTTTGGGGAAGTTACCTCAACATATTGTGTTGGTTAGAAGAAAATCAGGATCTTAATTTGAGACAAAAAAAAACATCTAACATGTTGAAGTCTAGGAGGAAACTATATATATATATGTATATATATATATATATATATACATACATATAGATAGACCATTAGGCAAAGCTAAGCTGATGCATGAGCAGACAGGAAAGAGTGAGGTGTGAGGATTAAAATGGAGGTGTTCCTTTCAGACGGTTGCATTTCTCTCACACATTCAGGCCAGGCAGCTGAAAAACATGGTTAAAAAGCTTCAAGCAAGAATATGAGTCTGTATAGTGCGCTGAAAATAAATGTTTCAGAAGCACATCTGTCTCTTAGGTAACAAGGTTCTTCACCGCTTTGATTGCCGTTCCTGACCTCAAACTATAAACAGGAATACTTTTTGTGAGAATCAAATGTTTGAAACAAACTAGTCATGGTAAACCAACACCTCACTGTATTGGTCAGTTCAAAAAAACATTTCTGAATGATTTAGGTTCTGTTTTACATTCACACTTTATGTTTTATCCGGAACTGTTCGGCCTTGTTGCTCGTTCTCCTGAACAAGAGCATGGCTGAGCAGAACAAACCAGAGAAAATGTGCTGGGACCAGAGCTGGCCAGGCCACTTTTATTTAAGAGGCACATTAAAACAGCAAACTGGTGAAAGAAAACAGACTGAAATGCATTAAGCAGAATTTAAAAAAGCGAAAGTAGTAAAAGTAAATGGGAGAGATTTAGATACACACACATGCGTGCGTGAATAAAACCACAAATCCCAGATACCTTGAACTGAGCTCATTCACACAAACCCTCATCTAAAGCCTCTTATACCACTTACATGAAAGCCAAAATACTGCATTTGCCAGCAATTATTTCATTTATAGTCACATACAAATAAAATGGGTTGTTTCTATAATTTCCAAGGTTTTTATACTTCTTTGTACACTGTACAGGGGAACCTTGCATCACAGTGAGAAAATTGCTTAAGAAATAAAGCCTAATTGGCCATTCCCAACCGTCTGTTCTGGCAATGTGATGACAAACCTGTTAAATAATACTTTATACCAGTGAGGACATAATTGTAAGAGCTACTTATTGTTTGTGTGTTTTGCTCCATGAGTGGAGGTGTGGTTAGGGACATCAGAGCCACGGCCACAAGTGTTGCAGGGCATCTAATGAGGCCTGGGTTGCTAGGTGATAACATTTAAACAGTTCAACAGCTCAAAGAAAATGTAAATGTTAACTTCAAACGTAAATACTATTAAATTACAACATGACACACTCTGCACACACTAAGTGGATGAAAATTAAAGGGTTAAGCTTATAAGCAAAAACCAACAAATATGTCTGAGAGAAGAAAAAGCCAGCTAGGGCCGGTTTTTGACATCAATGTTTTAAAACGCTAGTGTTTAAAAGCTATGTGGGTTTTCCTAAATGGGTGTAAATGTACAGCAAATGGCAAAACGTGCTGTAAACACATGTCAACATGAAGTCTTCTTGAAACTTCACCATTTCTTCCTTCCAGAGTCAAAATAAGCAATCAGAATTGGAAAAGAATCGTTCCAATTCAACCCTGATAATGCTCACTGTGTGCAAGAATTATTTTGGCACTTACTCATACCGCGCCTAGCGTAGTTTTTTTCCAAAGATATAGAAATGTATCTGTGGTCTTTAATTAGACAAGTTGCTGTTCTAGTCCCCCTAGTGGGGAATTTGCAGCATTTTATGTTTCCAGTCTGAGGGAAATCAGGCCAGACCAGAGCAGTGACCGAGCAGGACCCCAGGAACCACAGGTGCACCCAGGCCTCCCAAAACCCACAGCTGCCCCACACGGCGGAACAACCTAAATTCAGCATCCACCGAACAACCCTTTTCCCCTCCAACGCCGTTTCACCTCCACTTCATTCTCCTGTTCTAATAAAACCCAGCCAACATGGCTTCCAGCTCCCTCTAGGCTAGGGACACCCGGGAGGCAGCCCCTGCTGGGAGCACAAGCGGCCCCCCCACTAGGATCAAGAGCAGGCCCAAAACTGCCCCAGGCCCCAACCCCACATGGCTGGTGGTAGATTAATAAGCCGTCTATTATTGCCAATAGCACACCATTTTTTATTTAATCCAGACTGGCCAGTGTGTGTATCATGCAGATTGATTCTTTCAAGCCTCCTATCTTGCAGATGATTTTTATAAGTTAAGAAAATCAGAATGTCAAATAATTTAGTCCTTCATTTTTTTATCTTTAGCTGAATGATAGATATTGATAAGTTATTGTCATAAGTATATGGAACCGCTGTCTCTTAATCTCCATCCCGTCTGTTTTTAAAACCCAAATAACAGAAAGTCATTGATAATATTTTATAGACATAATCAGTTCAGCAGCATGAATTATTTGTGTACACAATGTTATCATACTGCAAGCATCTCATGATTAATCACAGCCAAATTTAAAAAAAAAAAAAAAAAGCATCGACCACTGGCCAATTCAAAGTCAGGAGCAAACTTAGTCTTTCAGGTAAGACCATCAATTTGTTCCAGGCAAATTGATGTCAGCCCTTGAAAGTGCTGCTCTGTAAAAAAAAAAAAGTAAAAAAAAAAAGAGTATTAGTGGTTCATTTGTATTGGTGAACTCTGTGAGTCCAGAGACACCAGACATGCCGACTCCACGGTGAGTGTATATTTTGTGGCTGGAGGCACAAGAGGAGGAAACCTTGTCCAAATCTGTCAACTGGAGAGAAGCAGCATTTCCAGTAACCAGCAGACTGAGACAGAGATGGATAAATGTTACACATTGAGAAACATACCGACTATTTTTGCTTTGCACGACTCAAACTTTGTAAAGACAAAAGGAAATATTTCAAATACTTATGTGAGAATGTGGGAGCCAAGAATAAGTTATTTTCTACCATATTAAGGTCTATATGCGATTCTGTCATGAACATCCGTTTTATGCTCCACAGATCTAAACATCAAAAAAAAAAAAACTCAGCGCTTTCCCACTCAGCATAAAATATGTGAGATTTAATATTTCCATTATGTAAACTCTTCAGCAGTGATTAGTTTAGGTGGAACACTTTGGTTGGTAGTCTGCCTCAATGAAGGTTGACAAAAAAAAAAAACTAATTTCAACCGCAGACTGAGTGTCGCTTTTGTGAAACACATCGTTTCAACCTGCAGTTGGAAACTTTTCAACTTCCTGGTTCAGAAATAACCCTGTGGAATTCCTTAATAGCATAGATATGCTTCAGAGGATCCCGAAGAAGCGAAATCCAATATAAGGTTTAGCTGCTTTAATTGAGTTAGAGGAAATCTGACCTAAAAAAAATGTCAGAGGCAAAGAGTTTGATAAAGATTTCACAGAACATAAAGTCAGTCAGATATATTTTCCTTGCAAAATATATAAGATTTTTAAAAGTCCAGGGGTAAATATAGATCCTGCAATATACAGTTTGCAAGACTATAACCTCAGAGGAGAAATAGGATTCAGTGTAGCATGCTGCAACCAATCCACTATTGTCCCTGCCTCTTGCCCAGTACACCCATCTTCACCTCTCACAAGACGGATGACTTCAATTATATTTGCACACCTTGCTAACAACATGTCATATTAAACATAAAAAAGTAAAACATTCCTGATCCCAGAAACATTGCGGCTAATAGAGCTACGAACCATTTTAAAGCTGTGGGAGAAATGATAAATGACGAAGCCCGTCGGCGGAGCAGCAAACTGTTAAATATCCGACTGAAAATGAAAATAGTTATGGTCTACTTTTTATTGCCTGGCCTGTTGAAAGTCGGCGCTTTTCGGTTGCGCTACATATTAAATGAACTGTAAACATCGAGGTCCCGTCAGTGATTATGAAGAAAAATTTGGACAAATCGACACTGCAGAACTACAGAACTCCAACCTTCCTTTCTTCAGCAAAATCATTGAAAAACTGTGTTACTACAGTTTTCAAACGTTTATTAGCAATGAACCACCGCTTTGACATCTTTCAGTCCAGTTTCTGTGCTCACCACAGGACAGAGACTGCGCCGGTCAAATTGTCCAATGATGTCCACATAAATACAGAGAGTGGATCAACCACAGTGCTGGTTCTGCTGGACGTCAGCGCAGCGTTGACACTGTTGACCATGACATACAAGAACTGGAGAGCTGAGTCGGACTCTCTTGAGTGGTTCAAGTCTTACCTAAAGAACTGGGACTTCTCTGCTTCAATAGGTAATTCCTCATCAGAGTGGCAGAACCAAACATGGAGAAGCACCGTTCCAGTTTCTATGAACCGCAGACAGCGTGTCTAGTTTTGCAAAAGTAGGTTGAAAATTTTCCTTCTTAAAAAAATCTTAGAGAGGTTTAAGTTTCCAGAGCCGTCTCTGTGGTTATGCTGCTGTGGGCCTAGGCAGCTTAAGCACAGCCTGTAGGAAACCTACAGAACATAACCGCACCACAGCTATTTCTTGCTAATGTTTGTCGACTTTTGACTCGTTTCCACTGAGTGGACGCCGCCTGGCTGCTATCGTCCTTTTGTCCCTGCAGCAGCCTGCTGTGAGACGATGCTTAGATATGGACGCTTGGTGAACGGTTGAGGTAAAACTCTCCATTGACCATCTCATCCAACGGTTACCATGGAGATTGAGGGTAAACTGGTGACAGGACTTTTATTCCTAACTGTTTGGACAAACTCCTGTGACTCAGTGTGACAAATGACCATTTAATTGAAGTCCTTAAGACAAAATCAATTCAATTTAATTGTATTCAACATTTTCAACAGGCTGAGACTAGCATGTTAATTTCATCAAAACATATTGCATTTAATACCGATGACACCTGTTACACCAACACGTGGTGCTGCTGGAGGTTTCTTCTCGTTTCTGTCCTCTCACACGCTCACCCAGGAGATGGGACGCTGCAGAGTCAATAACTCGAATCTATTATCTGCATCTGCTTAGACTGATAACATGTTTCTGATTGGCAATAGATTGCAATTAAAATGCATAATAAATTGGAAATACGTCTGTAAAAGGAAAGAACATGTGACGCTCAAAAAGTACGCTTGGTATCTGCTCTTGTAGGCAAAAGCCGAGTTGTTTTTATAAACAACTCGGAAAAAGGAAGAAAAAAAAAAAGCGACTCCGATCGAACCGTCGAAATAAGTTTAAATCCATGATATTTTTAAGCGTCTAATTTAAGTCACATTTTCTCCCTTCTGACAACTCGCAGACAGAAGCTGCAGAAGATTTGCTCTACCACATGTGGTAGCTGAAAGCTGTACACAGCCTGCAATGCCTGTCAATCTCACAAGGTACTAAGAATAATAATTAGCCTGCAGGGTTATGATTTCAGGCTCCCAGCAAAGCAAACAAAGAAGAAGGGGGGGAAAAAAAAAAAAAAAAACAAGAATGTAGGTTTACTAAATTCTGCCAGAACCTAATGTTCAGCTTGAAAGCAAAGGCATGCAGGGATGTGAACTCACTGCGGTTCAGATGAGCAAATTTGTCACTGGTAGGAGTTTTGACATCTGTGTGGAAGCATGTTCCCTCTGAAATTCTCAGATTAGAAATACATATAAACCTGAGACCTGCGAGACAAAAAAAAAAAAAAAAAAAAATGGGTTCTTTG
>NW_015113145.1:80515-129122 GCF_001443285.1 Poecilia latipinna | reverse complement strand
ATGTGTGGGGGAGCATTTTCCCCTTGAAATTTCCAGATTAAAAAAAAAAAAAAACCGGAGACCCGGGAAAAAAAAAAAAAAAAAAAAAAAATGGGTTCATTGGAAAGAATGAAAAACAGATTGAGGACAGGTTGGGGGCGGCTCGTAATGAGATACTGCAGTATCTTCTACAGCATGTGTGATCACCGTGGGGGAGAACTCATCTTTTCCAATATTCTCAAACTCTGTTTACTGTCCCCAATTGCACTTGATCATAATGGAGGGAAAGTCTGCCTCGCATCTCAGAGGTGCTTACGTTGGCAAGTCAGAAAACTAATTAGGTTAACTAAGCGAGTAAACGCTAAAGTCTTCATCTATAATTTATGTTAAAGTGGGATAATTGAGCTTTAAATAGATCATTGTTGACTTTTCGCCCCTTATGGCCAAATGAAACCAAAATAAAAAAACCTTGAAAACACTCCCTGTATTAAATTGAATTCTTCCAAAACTCACCCAAGAAAAAAGTCTTAACTTGAAGTCAACTGATGGGATTTTATTTTTTTTTATTTTTTTTTTGGAACCGGATAGCGTTCAAACTTGAGCCACAATTCTTGTTACTTTAGTCTCAAACTTCTTCAAGAAAGCCGAAGAAGTTCGTACTCGACTTGGACTTCCACAGGAACGACTTGTGACTTTCCTTCAACTTGAAGACTTTCTGCCAACAGTGAACGCACTGTGATGTAGCAGCGGCGTGGTTCCGCCAGCTGGGAGCCTCTCACTGTTTTCCAGTGTTTCCTGTTCCTGTTGCTTTGACATGCAAGACACATCTACTGTGCTTTTACAGTTTTTTTTTCCCTGCATCCTATAAACTGACTTAGAAAATTGGTTTTAGTGATATTGTCTTCCAGCTATCAAAGTACGTGAAGTTGGAAAAAAGCAAAACGGGGGAGGGGGGGCAAAAAAAGGCAGCACATCTGCAACTTTGTACCAAAATGTCGAGGCATTTTTAGTAGGATTTTATATGCAAACAGGAAAACATCCAGGACCCTGTCATTAATTAGAACCATGGAGACGGTGAGATAAGGGCTGCCAGCATCCGTTTCCAGTGTGCGGCCACTGTGTTGGATGATGGACCCAGACTCCAAGACGGAGAGTACCGTGTAATATTTTCCATGAAGTCATGATGGAAGTGTTTTCTTCATTAAGTTCAAAACATTCAAGCATCAGGGCAACCTGCATAAAAACCTGTTCTTTGTCTTTATTATTTAGACCTAATAATTAGGTCAGATATGCATTCCAACGATTCGAATCGAATGATTTCCTCTGTTATGAGAGAAAGTCTCTGTGCCACTAAGTCAGAGCATCAAAACCGGGAGAAAGCAACAAAGCGATTTTTTTTATTGCCGTCATCATTATTATCTTAATGATTTGAAAAATACTGGTGTGATTAATTAAAGTGTGATTAATCATAATGAAGTCATTACAACACCTCTAATTAACTAGATGCCATTTTATATTGGTCCTCACCACAACAACGAAGCCACAAAATGGAAAACATCAAAAATCCTGAAATGGAAACAGTTTGGTGAGCGTCCCAGTTCCAGTCATTTTTAGTGTCAAGTGTGGCACGGCTAAAGTTGTTAACAAGATCGAATGACAACACATGAGGTGGCCAGGTAGCAACCTTTCTTTTCTCTATGATGATTTTTATAAACTGGAGAGTTTGATGCTTCATAGAAGCCATTTAAATTCCAGGGTTGCTCGACATTGTGTTGTGTATTTAGCCTTAAGCATGCTTATAATAAAATCAAAACAAAACATTGCTCTGCAAATTGGAATATTCTTTATTGATATAAGAATATTTGAAATATGTAGTTATTTAGACATGGCCTCTAAGTTTAAGGTCTTAGCCTTTCTAAGACCTTTTAACACTATCAGATATTGATGTTAGTTAAACATTCAGTGCATTGGTTTTGAAGAAAAAAAAAAACACAAAATAAAAATGGTAAAGGCTGAAAACCCTCTTACGGTCGCCACTGGTAGAAAACATGAAGACAGTGAGCTGCACAGGTTGCCTTCACATTATAAAGTAATAGCTACTGCTCTGTTTTTCTATTGCCTGGTGGCAGCTCTAATCTTTCACACACTACAGCAAAGATACAAGGATTTAGATAGACAGACTTTCTCAAACAAGCTCTGCATGCATATATGGAATAAATACAAACTTCTCTCCAAAGTGTGTGTGTGTGTATATATATATATATATATATATATATATATATATATATATATATATATATAAATCAACTTTGCAGTTAAAATACTTAATTTACTCACAAAGTTCTTGGCACTTGGCTAAAAAGAAAGAATAAAGAAAAGTAATAAATGTAACAGCTATGGGCTATGCAGCTAACTGCGGCTACAAGAGCAGCATCAGAAGATGGTTCTTTTAAGGAGCCTGAGGTGAGAATGAAAACGGGATTCAGCAGTTTTAGTTTTGGTGAATATATTAGTGATTTGAATAAAAACAACAGACAATTACAAATGCACAATGAGAGACGAATTAACTCAAAATAAATCAATTCCAAGATCATGAAGTTCTTGTCCTTATTCCTAGCTCGCCATCCTTGGATTCAGAAGAGGATCTGATCCATCAGGAATAAAAAAAAAACCCGACCTAAAAGGCCAGAAAACCCATCGAGTGTTTTATCAAAACAATCATGTACAAACACTCAAAGGGAATAAATATTAAATTCAAATGCAAATATTAAATTCCTAATTAAACTAAACATTTCAATCAGGTTAAATTAACCATAATTTAAATAAAAATAATATCAATCATATTTCAAGTTAAAGTTGAAATCAAAGTTCACTTTCAAAATATCAAGGGAAAAATCAAGATATCAATCAAAATATCAAGAGTGAGAAAAAGAAAAAGAAATAAATAAATATACTGCGCAATATCATCTTAAATGTAGCTACATCCCATTTTGATTAATTTAATTTCAAACTCAATATCAACACAAAAAGTGCCAGAAGATGCACAAAATCAGCGATCAGGTTACCTTTAGTGAAGAGAACAAACGCCAACAGTTCTAATAAAACAACGCTCCAATGAGCAATCGAGCAGAAATTTCATGCTAAAGCAATACTGCTATCACACAAAGAAACTCAGCATAAGATCAAATCAGTAGATGCAAAGATTTGGGTGAATTGTCAGGAAGAGGCCAAACAGCCACAATCACAGTGAAGAACAGGTGATGTAGTTCAAACTGGGGCTTTAAATAAGGTGGCAGAGTTTGGGGGCAAAACGGGAAGTGGGCCCGCAAAAATAAAAGTTTTGACTAATTGACTAATTGCGGGTTACATAAACTACAAAAAAATGATAAGCAGCAAATAAAAAAAAAGAAAAGAAAATGACGCATTGCTGTCAGTTTGATTAAATTATTATTTTAATAAGAAATCAGTAAATCAATTACACCTCAGACAACTGATTCTTAATACCTTAATCAGTCACCACAGACACTGAATTTAGCTTTCATTTAATCAAAATGCATCTTAAAATATTTCTGAGACAATTTTGAGAGATGCAGGTTTGATGTCACATCCGCTGACGCTTTTGGGAATCCTTCATGTCGTACAAATGTTCTTGAGCACATTGTTGTTTATAAGTGCCGGCGGTCTGCTACCGCTGACCACAGTGTGACAAAGAAAGCTATTTTGTACCTTAGCCTATCATTAGCTACTATGATACCAGACAAGGTTTAAGAACGCTTTAAAAATCGTTTTATGTAGTTTAATGAATAGAGGAAAGGAAGTGTGCTTCTCACTGAGGGAATCTTTATCATACAGACGTTCCAGCCGACCAGCAGCCTCACGCTGACCTTCTCGGATCGGCAGCCTCACGCTGACCTTCTCGGATCGGCAGCCTCACGCTGACCTTCTCGGACCGGCAGCCTCACGCTGACCTTCTCGGAACTGAGTCGTGAACAAATTAGTTAATAAAATGATTTGATTCGGATCGTTCACTCAAATGATTTGTTCATCTGAACAGATTGTTTGTGAACAAAGCAACACTAGTCACGGTGGGGTGAGCGCCCTGAGCTTGCAGCAGGACAGTGGAGGGAGTGTTTGTAGAAACAGACAGCAGCAGCAGCAACAGCAGGGAAGTGTGTGTAATGCGTGCAGTGCCGTCTTCCCACTCTCAGGACAGAGGGGCTGTCACTTCAGTGACATGTTGGGAATCTCCTATTCTAATTCTTTCTAATCTCAGATTCAAAGATTCTGTTTGCGGATTTCCAAATCAGTCAGCATCGAGGCTTATTTTTGGCTGGATTTCAATCACCAATTATCCAGACAGTAGACTGAATATTTACTTTGGACACGGTTTGACTCCGTAGATGCAATACCTCACGTCTTTGCAAGTGAAGAAGGGGGAAGTCAAACTGCGTATTGATTTTATTGGCAAATGTATCAGACTTCTTCTCATAATTTGCAAAATTTCATATCTAGAGGAACCCAATTAAAACCAGGTTGTCCAATCTTTCAAATTGACTCGATTTTCATGAAAAAGGGGGAAAAAAATCTGTCCTACAAACAGAAACTGTGAGTCAGGGTCTATTTCCACTTTCCATGAGAGCTATTGTGTGTATTCTGTGTACTGTGTGAGTCTCGGAGGATAAGCATTATCCTTACAGCTAAGAAGGTCAAGCTAATTTTGCAAACAGTTGACTAATAGATTCTCTTCTGGTCATGCTTGAGCTATTTCAGTTCCGAAGGCAAAACGTGTGAAGATTTGTCTGTCGGGTTGTTCTCTGCTAAACTGAGAATCCGTGCTTTATTTTCACATTTAATTTAAAGGCGAAATCGCAAAGAAACATTGTTTGAAGTGATCGCATATTGAATTAGGATAAAGTGGATGGAACCAGCTTTTTCAAGTTAGTGAAAAGTAGAATTGCACCGCGAGTTTGACGCATCACAGTACCGTTTGCTATTTCAGAAAGCAACAACAAAAATAACATGTATCAATTGTGTAGGTTTTCTTAGTGTCAAAAAAAATGAAAAGAGACCAGAAGCTATTACTGTAGGAGGTGAAACAAGAGAAGTGCTTCTCAGCTCATCTGGAAATTGCACCCGAGATAGAGATGGACCTGTGAGGGTTACGACTCCTTTCCCTTACATCGTGTCTAATTTCTTCTCATATTTTCAGTGATTTCACACAAGCAAGCGATGCGTTTGAAATGCATCCAAAGATGCGCGTTCGTTTAAAAACGACATTGTGAACCAAGCTAATGGAAAACGACGGGGGAAAAAAAATAAAAAAAAAAAAAAAAAAAAAAAAAAAAATCAACATCATGGCAAAATTAACGACGTCGTGCAGCAAAGTTTTCCGGTCGTTTAGTGTGATTTAAGCAAACAAAGTTTCAAATTCAACGAGTTGGCTTTCTTGGACTTCACAACCACTTTAGTCTTTTCCTGCTTAACATGCAAAAAAAAGAAAAAAAAAACCTTTTGAGGAAGTAAAAAAAAAAAAAGATTTATTATCATACTTTAGGTAAGTAAGAAACATATTTAAATACTAAATGGTTACAAGCACAGAAACTTGAAGACATTCCAAACTGACCCTTACATGTATTAAGAGGTGAAAACATACGAGGACAAAAAAACAAAGGTAATTGAATACCACATGCAGGATGTGATACAAAGACGTAAAGAAAATGAGTAAGCACCTGTTTCCTGCAGTTTGGTCATTTAGAGAATATTCATTACATATTTGCCAAATAATAATCAAATGAGAACGTAGCTTGCTCCTCACCAGCGGTGCTTGAAAGAGGAGAAAGAAATGAAGGGAAGTTTGTCGCAGCATCAGTTGCTTTAAGCAACAATCAAAAAAAAAAAAAAAAAAACCCCCTAATAGTTCTATACAGATGAAAAGCTCCTGCGGTGAGTCTGCATTGTTTATTATATCATGGATTATAGAAGCAAGCCCAACACAATGCATATTAACACCACTCTCAAAAAGAATAAGAGATGAGAACGCTGTAAGTCGCTCAGCAGTGCCGTATGTGTTAAGGCTTTGATTCACACTGTGTAAGCCAATGTTCTGTTTTTGAGAGTCACTGAGTTTTTCTCCGGGACCCAGAAACAATATTTCTCCTCTCTGAAAAGTGGCACCGTTGCAGGTGAGGCTGTTTTCAACACAAATTCTCCCGAGACAGCAGCTTGTTAACCAGGTTCAGCTGCATCCTGCTGACAATGACATACAAATAAATAAGCAAATAAATAAGAAAATCAGCATTTTGTAAAGCAATTCTTAAGCAATTCTTTTTCTTACATATTCCAGCAGGCTGAACTCAAAGTTAAAAAAAACTAATCAGTTTTCGACCTCAACAAAAAAAAACAAAAAAACACAGAGCGTCTTCAGGATTCTTCTTTGTCAGCAAAACGGACGGGTTTCTCTGGCCTTGCGTTGGCTGTGGAGGACTCGATCAGATCACAGCGTCCATTGCCTCTCATATCCTCTGCCTTTGAATCTGCTCATGACTCAACCATCTTCACAAAACTCAACCTCCACAACTCCTACCGATTCACCCGCTCCCCACCAAGAGAACGGACGACCACCGTTCAGATTCTCTTCCCTTGTGAACAACGCACTCCGTTCTCAACGGCTTCGTCTGTTTTGATGATAAAGACTCCGGTTCCTTCGACTTCGGCTGAATGGAGTCTGGACGTTTCACATGCTGCACATTTGCTCTACAGGACGTCAGTCTATTCACTGTTGCACAGGATGAATCTCGAAGGCCGTGAATATAGCCTCTTCATGATGTTGCACAAGTTTCACATGCAGATCAGAACTCTTGCCATCAATTATTCAGGTGTATTTTAAACAGTAACGCACCACAACTAAATTGTTTGCCAAAGTCCTCGCTGGCTTCCTAGTTGTTTTTTTTCTTAGATGGTCTCTTCCGGCTTGATCGACGGTAAAAGATTACATTCTGTAAAGGTTTTCCCAATCTCCTATTCTTCAGGTAAAATGATTAAAAATCGTTCTTTTTCATTGTTTCTGTGTATTTCCTTTCATACCGAGTGGCTGCGGACAGAAGGCGCACATCTGTTGCCGGTTGAACATCTGGGATTGTTTGCCTATTTAATGAATAATTATGTTAATTTGATTGTCACTGGCTCGTCCCATGCAAAATATGCTCATGCTCAGGTTTCCTTATTAAACAATCTCTCCCTTTGCCCCTCATGTTAATAACAGTAAGCGAAAAGCAGAGGCTTGGTCGTGTTCCCGAGAAGAGGTTTTAGGGAGGCGAGCGACATAAATATATTTAAAACATTGGGGATGCATAGCAAAAGCACAAACTGCAGTGTTTAAAAATGTAACACAAGACATAACTTCCACAATGAACCAGAATGGAATTAAAGTGAAAAGAAAAGAAGAATATGTGTGTACTTTTAACAAAGCAAAAAACAAGAAAAGAAAAGAAAATCAGGAAATTTCTTTCTCAAATAGAATCAGGTCCAGACTCAGAGAGTCCTTGTCCAGAAAACAAGGAAACATAAACTGGAATCCCAAGTACAGACCTGTAAAATACTTTCGGTTATATGAATCTAAAATAACCTGTAGATATTTTTTTTTTCCAGGAAAGCAAGGATGAATAATGTAGAAAAGCATTTCATACCAGGGCTGTTGGGCGGGAAAAACATAAATGTTTTCCACCCGTCAAGTTGAGGACTCGCACGATTCAATTAAGAAATGCCAAAACTTGATTAACTTGCTGTTAATTTATGTCCTAATTTTGAGGATCGCAGAGAAACAGATCTTGGGCGTAGATCAGTGTGGCACCTTGACAAATTACGCCGAGCACATGAGGTCACTTTCAACATGTCCTGGACTCTCAGGGGAAGATGGCAAAAATTAAAGAAAACACTTTGAAACACCCAACTCAAAGAAAGTTAACCAAGCTTTACAGGTACGTCTAAAACGATTGGAATGCTGTAAAATATTTTATTATTTTTGTCACTCATTACAATGCCCTTAATAATAGACTTCAAATCGAATCATAGCCTCATGAATGGTAATCAAATCCTGTCAAAAAGAGCCTAAAGGCTCCAATCTGTGCTGCTGTGGCCCTTTTCTCTACAACATCCTGGGAACCTTGATAGAATGCGTCTCATCATAAGATTTAAGACCAGGACATGTGTGCACAAAGAATCTAAAAGTGGAACATTTCAGGAAAAAAATCTTTGAATTTCTGGAATTCTAAGATTGTTCTTAGGATTTTACCTCTGTAAGATAAGTTATCCACAAAGTACCTTAGACTTTAAGAGCGTTCCTAAAGTGGAAACATTTTTTTAGCAATACCGTGTCTCTTAGTGTATCAACCAGAGAAAATGCTGGAAAACCAGAAAGTAAAGAAATCTTCTGCAAAACAACAAAGCTGTGCCAACAGCAGCCACTGCCCCTCCGTCCTGGTCAACCATTCCAAACAATGCCACTAATTAACAATTAATAAAAATAAAAAAAATGGATGAAGTGCAAAAACATGACCAGCATGGCAACATGGCGCGATCAAACATGTTGAAGCTGTGTGCCAATTAATTTAATTTTGCATAACTTCATCATCATGAACTCAGTTTTCATCGTCACGTCTGGAGGCGTGTTTTTCTTTCAGGGGCGTCAGGGGGTGGGGGCTGAATGTCTAATTTTGTTTTGCTTAGCATCCGATATTTGTCAAATTTTGGCCTTATCGATTTATTTAAAAAAGACTCGAGTCCTTACTAGTTGGTGGCAGTAATGCTCCATCCACCACTATTAAGGCTCCGGTATAACTTCTACTAAATTGTTTGGGTTTTTTTACATTTGTTTTGGTTGTATTTACCCAGAATGCCCGGCACCATCATCTGCTTCCTGCTTTCGTAGCAGCCTCTGGTCCACTTGTCATCCATACACCACACCAGAGTTAACTTGTAGTTGGACCAGAGTTTGCCGTTTGGTCTGCATCAGGGTTTGGTTGCACATTCACACCTCCCAAAACGAACCGGACTTTCTAGGCAGACGAACTGTAACTCAGTTAAAGCAGTACTAAACAGGGCTGGTGCGAACGCACCCCTGCATTTTTCAATTTGAAAACACAGTAAACTGCTACAATAAAAGATACATTTATTTCTATACTTTTGGCCCATGTTTACAAATTGAACTATATCTGAACATCAGACATACATATAAGGCGATATCTGGTGCAATTTTCAATACTTAACTATCAAAGTTAACTATGAAATAAAAACAAAAACTATATTCTAAAGCATTCTGTGAGCAGACTAACAGAGGAACTGATCATTTGGAGGCTGGCAGAAATGTCACTCGACCTGGCCAAGCACCACAGCTGCATTATTGGCTGTTGTAGTTGTTATGGTTACTGGACCACATGCATACTGTATCTCTCTTCTCTGTCGTCTAAGCCAAATCTCACTCGGGACGTAATTACTTACACCACACACATCGACACAGGCTTCAACAAGCAAACCACCAAACAACTGCACAATCTCATTAAATCCTCATGACTCAATATTTCAATAAAAAAAAAAAAAAATGCAGTTACCAAATTAAAATCAGAAGCATTATGGCCCAGAATGATCTATCTGTTGCTGCTTAGTCAGCACATGTGAAAACCTAACGTTCTGTTGCTTCGACGTCCTGAGCCTCGTCTTCGGTTCTGCCCTCAAGTGTTTATATTCGGGGAAAAAATTAAGGATAAATTTACACAATTAGTGAGCAGAAAGCTGATGGATAATTTTCGAATAGAAGACAAACCTAAAACAGCATCAGCAACATCTCCTTCACCAAGTGGACTCGTCTCAACGCAGGATTTGGATCTAATTTGTTCATGATTTTAAATTGGTCCATAATTAATTGAAAGAGTTTGGAACTGTTCGTAATGTTTGCTGTTCCTAGTGGTTCATAATTTGGAGAAACTTTTGCAAGACTTCCGATAAAGACAATTCGGGTTCGGAACCACTTTGCAAGCAACGTCTCTCGATACAGTCCATTAGTCAGGCCAGTCCATTTGTCTTAAACAAAATGTTTTCTCAACTTAGACGAGAACATGAGACCGCTCGTAATTTGTCACAATTCTGCTAGAGGGGAAATAAAAGGGCAAGTGCAGCTGTTAGAGGTTATAAGACCCCAACGAAACAATTAACATTTTAACGAGAAGCCGGAGAGAAACGTCAACAGAACCGGGAATCGGAGAACAAGAGACTGCAGTTACCTCCTGCTCATGATGTGAGGAAGCCGAAGCAGCGACTGAGGTTTGGAGTGTTTGAGTGGGTGAACGAGAGGTTGCCTATCACTCATGACTGAGCGAGAAACCCTGTCAAAAGCAATCTTTTTTTTCCACGCCAGCAGCACCAGCCAATTCTTTCCGTCTGTTGCTCTGTGAGTGTATTTCAGAGGGAAAAAGTTGCACGGTGCCAGTGAGCAAAGTCTGCTTCTGCAAACACACATGAGCAAACTGCCTAAATTCTCTCTCTCTCTCTGCTGGGTTTTCTCTGCATTTAGTCTGCAGCGAGAGCAAAAGTGGTCCAGAACTCTACAAAGAGGAAGGACAGAAGNCGAAATGTTGAAACAAAAAAAAGGAAAAAGCCCGAGGCAAAAAAAAGGAAAAAAAAAAAAAAAAAAAAAAAATCAACATCATGGCAAAATTAACGACGTCGTGCAGCAAAGTTTTCCGGTCGTTTAGTGTGATTTAAGCAAACAAAGTTTCAAATTCAACGAGTTGGCTTTCTTGGACTTCACAACCACTTTAGTCTTTTCCTGCTTAACATGCAAAAAAAAGAAAAAAAAAACCTTTTGAGGAAGTAAAAAAAAAAAAGATTTATTATCATACTTTAGGTAAGTAAGAAACATATTTAAATACTAAATGGTTACAAGCACAGAAACTTGAAGACATTCCAAACTGACCCTTACATGTATTAAGAGGTGAAAACATACGAGGACAAAAAAACAAAGGTAATTGAATACCACATGCAGGATGTGATACAAAGACGTAAAGAAAATGAGTAAGCACCTGTTTCCTGCAGTTTGGTCATTTAGAGAATATTCATTACATATTTGCCAAATAATAATCAAATGAGAACGTAGCTTGCTCCTCACCAGCGGTGCTTGAAAGAGGAGAAAGAAATGAAGGGAAGTTTGTCGCAGCATCAGTTGCTTTAAGCAAAAATAAAAAAAAAAAAAAAAAAATCCCCTAATAGTTCTATACAGATGAAAAGCTCCTGCGGTGAGTCTGCATTGTTTATTATATCATGGATTATAGAAGCAAGCCCAACACAATGCATATTAACACCACTCTCAAAAAGAATAAGAGATGAGAACGCTGTAAGTCGCTCAGCAGTGCCGTATGTGTTAAGGCTTTGATTCACACTGTGTAAGCCAATGTTCTGTTTTTGAGAGTCACTGAGTTTTTCTCCGGGACCCAGAAACAATATTTCTCCTCTCTGAAAAGTGGCACCGTTGCAGGTGAGGCTGTTTTCAACACAAATTCTCCCGAGACAGCAGCTTGTTAACCAGGTTCAGCTGCATCCTGCTGACAATGACATACAAATAAATAAGCAAATAAATAAGAAAATCAGCATTTTGTAAAGCAATTCTTAAGCAATTCTTTTTCTTACATATTCCAGCAGGCTGAACTCAAAGTTAAAAAAAACTAATCAGTTTTCGACCTCAACAAAAAAAAACAAAAAAACACAGAGCGTCTTCAGGATTCTTCTTTGTCAGCAAAACGGACGGGTTTCTCTGGCCTTGCGTTGGCTGTGGAGGACTCGATCAGATCACAGCGTCCATTGCCTCTCATATCCTCTGCCTTTGAATCTGCTCATGACTCAACCATCTTCACAAAACTCAACCTCCACAACTCCTACCGATTCACCCGCTCCCCACCAAGAGAACGGACGACCACCGTTCAGATTCTCTTCCCTTGTGAACAACGCACTCCGTTCTCAACGGCTTCGTCTGTTTTGATGATAAAGACTCCGGTTCCTTCGACTTCGGCTGAATGGAGTCTGGACGTTTCACATGCTGCACATTTGCTCTACAGGACGTCAGTCTATTCACTGTTGCACAGGATGAATCTCGAAGGCCGTGNATATNGCCTCTTCATGATGTNGCACAAGTTTCACATGCAGATCAGAACTCTTGCCATCAATTATTCAGGTGTATTTTAAACAGTAACGCACCACAACTAAATTGTTTGCCAAAGTCCTCGCTGGCTTCCTAGTTGTTTTTTTTCTTAGATGGTCTCTTCCGGCTTGATCGACGGTAAAAGATTACATTCTGTAAAGGTTTTCCCAATCTCCTATTCTTCAGGTAAAATGATTAAAAATCGTTCTTTTTCATTGTTTCTGTGTATTTCCTTTCATACCGAGTGGCTGCGGACAGAAGGCGCACATCTGTTGCCGGTTGAACATCTGGGATTGTTTGCCTATTTAATGAATAATTATGTTAATTTGATTGTCACTGGCTCGTCCCATGCAAAATATGCTCATGCTCAGGTTTCCTTATTAAACAATCTCTCCCTTTGCCCCTCATGTTAATAACAGTAAGCGAAAAGCAGAGGCTTGGTCGTGTTCCCGAGAAGAGGTTTTAGGGAGGCGAGCGACATAAATATATTTAAAACATTGGGGATGCATAGCAAAAGCACAAACTGCAGTGTTTAAAAATGTAACACAAGACATAACTTCCACAATGAACCAGAATGGAATTAAAGTGAAAAGAAAAGAAGAATATGTGTGTACTTTTAACAAAGCAAAAAACAAGAAAAGAAAAGAAAATCAGGAAATTTCTTTCTCAAATAGAATCAGGTCCAGACTCAGAGAGTCCTTGTCCAGAAAACAAGGAAACATAAACTGGAATCCCAAGTACAGACCTGTAAAATACTTTCGGTTATATGAATCTAAAATAACCTGTAGATATTTTTTTTTTCCAGGAAAGCAAGGATGAATAATGTAGAAAAGCATTTCATACCAGGGCTGTTGGGCGGGAAAAACATAAATGTTTTCCACCCGTCAAGTTGAGGACTCGCACGATTCAATTAAGAAATGCCAAAACTTGATTAACTTGCTGTTAATTTATGTCCTAATTTTGAGGATCGCAGAGAAACAGATCTTGGGCGTAGATCAGTGTGGCACCTTGACAAATTACGCCGAGCACATGAGGTCACTTTCAACATGTCCTGGACTCTCAGGGGAAGATGGCAAAAATTAAAGAAAACACTTTGAAACACCCAACTCAAAGAAAGTTAACCAAGCTTTACAGGTACGTCTAAAACGATTGGAATGCTGTAAAATATTTTATTATTTTTGTCACTCATTACAATGCCCTTAATAATAGACTTCAAATCGAATCATAGCCTCATGAATGGTAATCAAATCCTGTCAAAAAGAGCCTAAAGGCTCCAATCTGTGCTGCTGTGGCCCTTTTCTCTACAACATCCTGGGAACCTTGATAGAATGCGTCTCATCATAAGATTTAAGACCAGGACATGTGTGCACAAAGAATCTAAAAGTGGAACATTTCAGGAAAAAAATCTTTGAATTTCTGGAATTCTAAGATTGTTCTTAGGATTTTACCTCTGTAAGATAAGTTATCCACAAAGTACCTTAGACTTTAAGAGCGTTCCTAAAGTGGAAACATTTTTTTAGCAATACCGTGTCTCTTAGTGTATCAACCAGAGAAAATGCTGGAAAACCAGAAAGTAAAGAAATCTTCTGCAAAACAACAAAGCTGTGCCAACAGCAGCCACTGCCCCTCCGTCCTGGTCAACCATTCCAAACAATGCCACTAATTAACAATTAATAAAAATAAAAAAAATGGATGAAGTGCAAAAACATGACCAGCATGGCAACATGGCGCGATCAAACATGTTGAAGCTGTGTGCCAATTAATTTAATTTTGCATAACTTCATCATCATGAACTCAGTTTTCATCGTCACGTCTGGAGGCGTGTTTTTCTTTCAGGGGCGTCAGGGGGTGGGGGCTGAATGTCTAATTTTGTTTTGCTTAGCATCCGATATTTGTCAAATTTTGGCCTTATCGATTTATTTAAAAAAGACTCGAGTCCTTACTAGTTGGTGGCAGTAATGCTCCATCCACCACTATTAAGGCTCCGGTATAACTTCTACTAAATTGTTTGGGTTTTTTTACATTTGTTTTGGTTGTATTTACCCAGAATGCCCGGCACCATCATCTGCTTCCTGCTTTCGTAGCAGCCTCTGGTCCACTTGTCATCCATACACCACACCAGAGTTAACTTGTAGTTGGACCAGAGTTTGCCGTTTGGTCTGCATCAGGGTTTGGTTGCACATTCACACCTCCCAAAACGAACCGGACTTTCTAGGCAGACGAACTGTAACTCAGTTAAAGCAGTACTAAACAGGGCTGGTGCGAACGCACCCCTGCATTTTTCAATTTGAAAACACAGTAAACTGCTACAATAAAAGATACATTTATTTCTATACTTTTGGCCCATGTTTACAAATTGAACTATATCTGAACATCAGACATACATATAAGGCGATATCTGGTGCAATTTTCAATACTTAACTATCAAAGTTAACTATGAAATAAAAACAAAAACTATATTCTAAAGCATTCTGTGAGCAGACTAACAGAGGAACTGATCATTTGGAGGCTGGCAGAAATGTCACTCGACCTGGCCAAGCACCACAGCTGCATTATTGGCTGTTGTAGTTGTTATGGTTACTGGACCACATGCATACTGTATCTCTCTTCTCTGTCGTCTAAGCCAAATCTCACTCGGGACGTAATTACTTACACCACACACATCGACACAGGCTTCAACAAGCAAACCACCAAACAACTGCACAATCTCATTAAATCCTCATGACTCAATATTTCAATAAAAAAAAAAAAAAATGCAGTTACCAAATTAAAATCAGAAGCATTATGGCCCAGAATGATCTATCTGTTGCTGCTTAGTCAGCACATGTGAAAACCTAACGTTCTGTTGCTTCGACGTCCTGAGCCTCGTCTTCGGTTCTGCCCTCAAGTGTTTATATTCGGGGAAAAAATTAAGGATAAATTTACACAATTAGTGAGCAGAAAGCTGATGGATAATTTTCGAATAGAAGACAAACCTAAAACAGCATCAGCAACATCTCCTTCACCAAGTGGACTCGTCTCAACGCAGGATTTGGATCTAATTTGTTCATGATTTTAAATTGGTCCATAATTAATTGAAAGAGTTTGGAACTGTTCGTAATGTTTGCTGTTCCTAGTGGTTCATAATTTGGAGAAACTTTTGCAAGACTTCCGATAAAGACAATTCGGGTTCGGAACCACTTTGCAAGCAACGTCTCTCGATACAGTCCATTAGTCAGGCCAGTCCATTTGTCTTAAACAAAATGTTTTCTCAACTTAGACGAGAACATGAGACCGCTCGTAATTTGTCACAATTCTGCTAGAGGGGAAATAAAAGGGCAAGTGCAGCTGTTAGAGGTTATAAGACCCCAACGAAACAATTAACATTTTAACGAGAAGCCGGAGAGAAACGTCAACAGAACCGGGAATCGGAGAACAAGAGACTGCAGTTACCTCCTGCTCATGATGTGAGGAAGCCGAAGCAGCGACTGAGGTTTGGAGTGTTTGAGTGGGTGAACGAGAGGTTGCCTATCACTCATGACTGAGCGAGAAACCCTGTCAAAAGCAATCTTTTTTTTCCACGCCAGCAGCACCAGCCAATTCTTTCCGTCTGTTGCTCTGTGAGTGTATTTCAGAGGGAAAAAGTTGCACGGTGCCAGTGAGCAAAGTCTGCTTCTGCAAACACACATGAGCAAACTGCCTAAATTCTCTCTCTCTCTCTGCTGGGTTTTCTCTGCATTTAGTCTGCAGCGAGAGCAAAAGTGGTCCAGAACTCTACAAAGAGGAAGGACAGAAGAAAAAAAAAAAAAAAAAAGGGGGGGGGGGGGGTTCACATGGGCCTCAGAACCGAGACCTCACAGATTTAGCATGAAAACATGATATTCAAAGACAGAGACAGAGAATCGGGCTGACATACATATATATGAACTTTTATTGTAATTTCAATAAAACTTGTTTATGCGGCGTGATGAAACCTAATCGTGCCGTCACGACTCCTAAAACAATTTGCTGCTACATTAATCATGCTACACGTCGTGGCAAGACGTATCAATAGCAATATAACTCACATCTGGACAGCGGATCAGAACAACGTCGCATCTTATTCTTCTCCAAGTTTCAGATGGGAGGCATCCGACACTGGAGACAGAAGGATAAACTCCCCACACATGTAATTTTACTCATATGTAACCCCATATAATATTTTATTCATATACATTAGGTCTCCAAAAAATCCGTCCGTGATTGAGGAGCCGGCGCCGCTTCAGACCGACGGTGCTGAAGTCTCAGGGAGACAGAAAACATGAGCTTCGAACGTGTACGTTCTCATCTCTCCTCCATCACTCTGTCTTTTGACTGGTTGAGTTCAAAACTAAAAAAAAAAAAAAAAAAAAGTGGAAGCTAGCACATATAGCATTGTAGCATGTGCATCAGATGGCGCCTAATCTCATTTAGCATGATGTGCAGCACCTTAATCTCCTTTTTACACCCTTGCAGCGCGATGGCAACCCCTCCCACCCCTACCGCTGCCGCCACTTTAAACCAAGATAAGTATATCAGAGCTGCCAGGAGGATGAATCCCCAGCCTGCCAAGAACACAAGCTTGCCTTTCTCATCAATCAATTTGACAAGGCCAGGCACAGAGCAGAAGCTTCTGGCAGCCCGCCCCGCCCTTCACCCCCCCGCTGCCCCTTCCCCTCTCTTCCGATCTGTTTCGGAAAAATCCTGCACAACTGTACCAAAACGGAACAAACAACTTGAAGGGGAACCGAGACGGTAAGGGCAAATGGGGGGAGGGTGGGGGGGCAAAGAGAAGGTCATAACTATTAATGCTGCGCAGTATTCATAAGGTGTTGGTGAGCTCAAAACTACTACTGAAGGGAAATGTGAGTTGAAGAAAGAAAATCTAGCTTGTGATGTGTGCTGTTGCAGGATGCTGTTTGCCTTGGTTGTTTTTTGCGAGTGGTGGAGGATGCATATACAGAAGAGACAGACGAGCCAAACAGAAAGTAAATAAGGCATGCAGACCAGAATGGCGCACTGGCAAAAGCTATGTTTGATCTGCTGCTTCATCCCTCTGCAGAAGAACAAGGATTTGTTCTGGACAGATGCTGCGATTCCACCAGTGATCGTGTGATGCCTGCTCCATTAAGGACATCACAGATGCGCGCACCGCAGATAGATGCGAATCTTGGGGTGAAACCAGAATCAGATTACATTTAATCTGCGATACTTATTCTGACAGCTGCACGGATGGGGCGGGTGTCACATAGCATTAGACGAGAATGCGCCCTCGTCTGCGACGACAGATTCTGTGAAAAACAAAGGTTGAGGCGCAGCGCGGGGGAAAGCTGACCAACAATCAATCACATCCTTTTTTTTGTTTTTTTTGCTCTCGGTAACACTCGCTCACGGGTCATGGTTTTTTTGTTGTTTTTTTTAACTGTAGAGAAATTAAGGGAACCCAGAAAAAAACTTTGCTCTGCTGAGCCACACAGAATCTGCTACATTGCCATCTGGTATATTCCAACGCTACATTGGCAATAAAAGAAGCACGTCATTATAAAAAAAGAGGGGAAAAAATAAAATAGCTGCTTTTAGGAATATGTAATTAATAGAGTAAACTTGATCACAAAAACATGTCTTGTTTTGGTCCAGTCAGTTTTGCCAGAATGCTCTTATTGTGGATTTGGGGCTTCGCGAGCCAGGCGGTGCTGACTACTTGAATAATAGTGCGGCATGATGTCAGGCTGTCACCCTGTTGAAGCTTCTGACCTGGAAGACACTTTTACAAAAACACAGACAAACGTAGCTCGAGCTGCATTCTGAGGAAAGTCTGAGAGCTGCAGGCCGGAGTCAGCAGAGCAGGCTGCTGCGCATCGAGAGAGAGCCGCCTGGAGGAAATACGAGTGTGCTGAATGTAATTGTACTCCGAATTAAAGGTGATTAGTTTATAATAAGTTCAGTTTGTAACATTCCAACATGCACAATTGTGGTCAATGTATTAATTTGACTCCTAGACGAGGCTGTCCTAGGTGAGCAAATAACTTGATCATCAGAATCAACTGGTGTTTAGAGAAAAATAAAAAAAAATATGTCAGACTAAAGTTAGTGCAACTTTTTGGACCAGTGACAGAAAATAACGAGTCTCCTCCGCTGCTGCTGCCGAAGACGTCTGGGATAATGTCCTGTTTTTGTTTTTTTATTCTGTTTAATAGACTTCAGTCTAAGCTGTCCTCTGTCAGTGTCTGCTAGAAATGTGAGGTGAAGAAAACGCAAGTTTCTCCGGTGCCACAGCAGCTAGTCGAACTCGACTCAACTTTCATCACGTTGACCTCGACTTTAAACAACACGAAGCCATGCAACCCCTAATGTACACGACCTATGCGTAGCACTTGTGGTGTAAGCCTAGGACACCATGGAAACCCATCCCATAATGCTCTCTACCAGCCGATCTGCAGGCTCATTGTAGCACTTCTTCTACCCAGGTGCTGAATTTTATTCATCCGTCACCATGGAGGTGAATTTAACGATCGGATGGGTGAGAGAATACTTTACATGCACAGAGTGTTTACATCTGTTCACTGTTCCTCAAGTGCAATAGCTGGACAGTTTTTGTCAAGAATTTTTTTTAAATATATTTTTGATTTGAATATGTACTGGTTATAATTGAAATCATGATCAAGCAGCATCAGGCGACGTCCAACTCGAATATCTCAGAGACTCAAAATCTCCCTCGACAACATGGCCAAATGTTGAACATGATAACTGAGAGCAAATACTTCCAGCACAATGAGCAAAGACTATTTACACAAGCTAAAGCCATGAAGCCAAACAGTCGAGCACGAAAAGCCCAACATAAACATATCTTTCCATATCTGCATGCCTGCGAATTACACTTTTCACTCCCAAGCAGGCCAGCTAATATAATAATCCCAACACAGTCAAATGAGCATTAATCTGCTCATCACACATCCAGGCGGTTGACAACACAATGTGAAACTAATAACCCTCTGCTAATGTGCTTGTGTTTTTAATAATTGGCATTCATCCTAGGAAACGGCAAAGCAAAGTAATTTCTGTCGGAGCTTCTGTCTCAACCTGAGCCGCCACAGATATGCAAACACACAGCAGGAAAGAAGCTCAGCCGGGGCGGAACGGATGGCTGCTCAAATACAAATATTCTTTTGGTGGTTATGTAGTTTGCAGTCATAAAATAGGAGTTAGGTTCAAGTCATACGAGAACAAGAATACGGTTTATTCATTACTAAAGCGATAAACTCCCTCCCCCCCAGCAGTAATGTTTGTTTGAATGTTTATGCAATTAAAATGGTGCACAAAACTTTCATCTTGTGAGGATGTGGTTTTCCGCGGGTTTATTTAGTTCCTGTGTCTCCTCGTCTGCCCCTGATTGCTCCCAGCTGTGTCTCGTATCCCACCTGTGTCAGTGTTTCCCCCGTCAGGTCCTTGTCATTGCAGTCGTGTCAGTTCCTCTTGTCTGCTGTGTTTCATTCGTTGCTACCAGTGTCAGAGCTCCTTGCCTTTTGCTCACCAGTGCTGCCTGGACCTTGAACCCTTTTAGGATTTCATTAGAACCATCATTTTTTGCACTTCAACCTATACGGGTCCACCGTGTCAATCAACCCGATTCATGACACATCTCTGAATATGCAACACAGGCACTGCATGAAAAACAGACTTTTTGCTCTCCTCACTGCTGAACATCAAGTAATAGGATTTTTTTTTTAAATAGCTGCAATAATTTTCTTTATCTTTACGTTTTTTTCATCATGGTACATCAAGAACAAACTTCAGAGGACATGACAGACATTGCTCTACCAAACTAATCATATATTTGTGTTGTAATAATTCATAAAGGACTGCCAAGTTGAGTAAAAAAACATCACATTTCCTCTTCAACAAATATTTAATTTTCTCTGACTTTAAACGTATCAAAATATTCTTCGTTAAAGGCAAGTTCTGTTCTGTTTCCAACACGATAAAATCCGCCCTCCAGCCTCGCACCAAATAGAGTCAAATTGAGTCGGGCTTGATTTGTTTTTTTTTCCTAAGTTTTGGAAAAAAATTGAAAACCGGTACTCCAATGGGGTGTAATTTTTGGACAGTTCTAGCATGCATCTGACACAGGAAGAATCAAAGGGAAACATCTTTATTTCCAGTTCAGATAAATGCAGTAGGATCTTGAACTACAAGAGACCGTGGCCAACATGTAATGTTGGGCTTTAGATCGTCGGCTATCTGTAATAATCACACCTAGAACCTCCTGCCAAGCCCTTTTAGGAGGGTCTAATGCAGGTGCTGCGTCTTTCTGGGATTATTAATCCTTTTTAATAAACATGCCTCTATGGAGGAGGAGGTCCGACTCGGCAAGGATAGAAATTAGCTGTTTATACAAGTGGAAACCCACTAATCACCAACATTACACAAACAACCACATTAGTACATTAATAAAATGTGCTAAGGCACTTTGTTAAAAAATGCCTTTGTTTTTTGGGATACATTAAAATCAAATCTCTAATGAGACTGGCGGATTTATGCAGTTATCTATGTTCGGTGTAGTTTTATAATATAATTTTTAAAAGTTGCTTAAAGGGGCCATTATGTTCTTGAGTAATATTCATCCCAAGATGTCTAAATCGAGTTGGAAAAAGGAAAACTTTTTAAATGCACAGTGAGCAACACACCTCAGGTTCCACTCGCACATAAAACTAAATTAGATAAATTCACAGGATTTTTAGGAGATGGACTTGTACTCAACACAACAAAACAAAAAAATTAAATTAGGTCGCACCACAAGACATTTTTTTACTCTGATACTTTTCAATGGCCTCTTTGTTTTGGTCAAATTCATTTTGATACGTGGAAATCCTGGTGTCACTTTCAGCAGTTATATTCAATTACAGCATTTCTAACTCGGTTCAGGGGAAACAGTTTAATCCCATTCTGTGGTGCAAATAAATTCTCTTCTAAACGCTGGGCTGCAGCGTTGCTGGGACCGATCTGTTCGTGATTGTGTTGCGTTCATAAACGCTGCATGTTTAAAACGCTGTTAGATCGGGTAGGCTGCTGAATTTTAAAAAATTTATGTGCCAGAAAGCTTAGATAAATATTCTAATCCTTGTATAAAAACTCCTGCAATGGGGTAATCTACAGAAATGGTCCAAAGGGGGAAATGCCAAACATTTTTACTGACGTAAAGCACTCGGCCGATGTCTGGCTCTGAAAACGAAACGCAGTGAATCTATAGAGTCAGTAAGAAACTGATTCATGCTTAAGCACATAAACTGCGCTGGTAGAAAGTATCGTGGTGAATCATGCTCATCCGAGGAAAAATTGTGGCAGTTCCAGCTGGCGCCTGAATTATTAAACATTCAGTTACATTAGGTAGAAATTTTGGTTGGAAGCTTTCATGCAAAACGGTCACAATCTCTTATGTTTGACTGTACAGCCATCTGCCACGTCTCAGGAATATGTGGTTAACTCTGACAGCTCATAAAATGTTCAATTTCTGCAGTTAGTTTGACAAATGATCCGATTTGTCCAATTCATTTGTCAAACTAATTATTCAGCTGCCCTTTCCAAACAATCATGGGTAAGAGCTTAGCAACGTGTACCAGCTTTGGCAAAACATAAATAAATAAATGTATTTATTTATTCCAATATATAAATAATGGAACTGCCTCCCTTGGAGGATGTTTATTAAGAATGTTGTTTTTATATAATCTTATTGTTTGACAATAAAAATCCTTTATTTGAGACAAAACTCTTTAATTACAAAAAGAAAAAAAAAAGTGAGGTCACCCAATAACATCAAAATCTAAGTTATAATTCTTTAAAAACAAGACAAACAGAAACAAGGCTCAGTCTGAGCTATATGGATAAATGTGTCTAAATGTAGCACAGAAAACAAAATTGAATCTGTTGTAATCCGATAAAACAGACTCAGACAATTCTTGTTCATCTAAACATTTAGATGAACAAAGTCAGTCAGTAGGCAGTCCATTCTAACAAGCAAGGGGAAAAAACATCATGCAGACTGTAATATTTGTCCCATATATATATATCTATATATATATATATATATATATATATATATATATATATATATATATATATATATATATATATATATATATATATCATCTCTTAACTCTGTCAAGAGTGCACAAAGGGTAACACTATTTGACAGGGTGTACATAAGACTGACATGACACTGTCATAAACTTCACATAGCATCTGTCATGAACATGAAGGAGTCTTTATTAATGTCCATGACTGTTGTCATGAAGTGTCATTCGGTGAATAAAGAGACTTTTAATCCAAACTTGCCTTGAAAGTCCATTAAAAGTGCCAGCTTTACATTAAAGTGTCAATATTTACAAAATAATCCAAAATTGGCACTTCTAATGGACTTTTAATCGAACTTTTAAAGCAACTTTGCATTAAAAGTGTCAATAATTACCGAATGACCCTTCATGACACCAGTCATAGACATTCATAAAGACTCCGTCATGTTCATTTCAGGTGCCATCATGTTTATGACAGCGTTATGTCAGTCCTCTGCACACCCCGTCAAATAAAGTGTTTTTCACTGTGAAATCATTCCCAGGATAATCATACAGCACTTGCGTTCAAAGATGGACGCCTCTTGCTATGACCAACTCAGAGGCAACGTGGGAGAACGTGTGTCGCTCAAGGACGCTTTGACAGTGTGGCTGAAAAAGCCAGTCTTCTGACTGAGCAGGTACGACTCAGTCAGCTGCAGCCGCTCCTCGGACCAAGTGGCTTCACAGTTGTTGAGCTGAAAATGTGTCATGTGTGAGGTTTTTTTGTGCTTGTTAAAGCAAAACATCAACCTCTAAGGTGTAATAAATTTATAGATTTAGTTAACAGTGTGGAAACTTCAAAGTCAGGATTTAGATATGGACATGTATGGATATAGACCGAAAACCTTTTTACAGACTGAATGAAAGTCAACAACCTCGTCACAAACATAATTAACTCTAAACATAAAGTATCTTATATGACAAATTGAATATGCATCTGTGCTACATCAGTGCAGCATGTACAGAAGCTGATTTATGTGATCATGTTTTCATCTGTGAAGGCAGTTTCTCAACATCTCAGAAGCTGATGAAACTGATGGTAGAGCAGAAAAACTACATTAAAGTTGTCTCATATTTAAAAGTTAATTTTTCGATTGACATTAAAAAAAAAAAACGTCAGTCATCTACAGTACCTCTTATAAAGTCTCCGTCTTATATCCTACATTGAACTTGCACACAAGTTAAATGTTGGATAAGCAGTTTAATTATCAAAGTAAGTAGGTAAAGAAAACCCATTACCCAAATATAAAAATGTAGCAATAACAAATAACCATACAACTATTTTTTTCCTCTATGCCAGTTTCATACGAGTTTGAAGAATAATAAAAAAATGCACATCACCATGAAAACGCACTCCACAGGAAAACCTGGTGTAACATGTCAGGATAATTTTCTTCAGCAAGAACAAGAAAGCTGAAGAGAGTTGATTGGAAGCTGGTGGAGTTTAAAAACAAGGCAATCACCTGTCAGAGGCTGCGGACGGCTTGATTCACCTTTCAGTGGGACAAAGACCTAAATGTACAGCCAAAGCCACAGTGAAATGATTTAAATCAAAGCATATTCATGAATTGGAATTGCCAAATTAAAGCCCAGTCCCAAATCTCACTGAAAATCTGTTGCTCCACTAACTGGCCGTGAGCCATTTTCTTCAGTCTCCAGTTGTTCGCAGACATAACAGGAAAAAGGGATTCTGCTGAGAATTAAATCAAGGGGCCTGAATACAAAAGAATGCCCGCTTTTTTTTTTTTTTTTTTTTTTTTGCGGTTGTATTTAACTTGGAAAAATGTGCATTCTTTTAATCTCTGGAAGTCGGCACCTCCTTTCTGCACCATCCTCCCTCCCTACGTGGATAAGGCGTGTATAGCCAGTCGATGGACGTTACCCGGGGTGGGATGAGAGAGGAAACATACGAGAACAAAACTTACCCGTCAGTCGCTTGATGCAAGCACTGACAGTAGACGTTGGCTGTTGAGTAAAAACCCAAAGCTTGCTATTGAAATGTAGTGATGTGTTTTGTGCAGGACGTCAGTCTATTTCAAAACAAATACGGCTCACCCAGTTCTCAACTCATGGGAGAGAGGGAAGGTTGGACAGACGGGTGGACGATTAAAGGCTAAATTAATTAGCTGGTCTACCACATAAATCCACCCCCCTCCCAAATAAAACTTTAGTTTGGATAGCTGATGTCTTTCTTTTTGTTTCAGTTGTCTCATTATGGAAAATCTGTTGGAAAACCAACAGAGGAACGATGCTGAAGTATTCTGACATACAGTTATAAACTGTGTGAACGGTTAGTAAAATAGTTCCTAATAAAATGGAAGCATTTCTAAACTTTTACAACAAATGAACCAAAATGTAGCTGACGCATATCATCACTGGTGCCAACAGCTTCAAAGAAAAGCCCAGTGCCAATAACATACAATAAATTCCCAGAGATAAAACCCCAAAAGGGTATTTCAATGACATGCCGAGAAAAGATTTTCCATTCCGATTGAAGGTCCATGGAAAAAAAAAAAAAAAAGTGGTTGGTGCAGAGACAATGATTCCATGCGGTGTCTTCGGGAAGTGCCGCTGGTCAGGTGTTTGTGCTCCCTCAGCGTACCCTTTAACCTGCTGCACAGCTCTGACAGAGGAGGCAGTCAGATGATAATTCGGTCCAGAGCTTTTCCTATTTCAGCGCCGTCACAAAGGGCTGAAACGGAAGAAAATGTTCAAATGGAACTCTAACCAAAAACCAGCCAAATAAAAAAAATCGTCTTTATCCAATTTGGTCACAGTCAGACAAAAAAAGGGTACTTTCTTTGTTTTTTGGTTGTTGTTTTTTTTGTTTTTTTACATGGCTTTAATGTTCTGTGTATTTAAAACAGGTTTGAGTTTGGTTGGATGCATAAAGGAGTCAGATGTGTGGTTTCAATATGAACATTCACAAAAGGAATGAAATTAAATGTTTGCCAAAAGAGAGCAGCCTGGTGAACCTGATATGGTTGGAAGGACTTATTAATCCTTTTAAAGTCTTCTGGTTCAGTGTGTCTGTAGAAACGGGGGGGAAAATATGTATTTGAAAATCCCAGCATTAGAAATAACCAAGGAAGCTGTGCTGCTAGAATATAGGCAAAATAAAATTACTCTGGTCAATTATGTACTAGAATATGCCAGGAAGTTGGGAAAACACTGCATTTACTGGACTGATTATTTATTTATTTTACTTAATAAGCAACAAAATAGTAGGACTTTTACAATCGATAACTATGACGTGAAGGTGAGCGGTTCTTCACTGTTCTGGAAACAGGGTGAAAATGACACCGATGGTGAGATGGGGAACTGAAACCACACTTCATGATCCCTTAATACATTTAATTACATATTGAACTTAAACCATAGACCGCCTTCATCATAAGCATTTAAAAATGTATTTTGATATATGCTTGAGCATGAAAACCTTTCAAACAAAAAGGTTTATACGGCAGCCTCAATCCTAAATCAAAATCTACAGAATATTTAAACATTTCGTCACCCTCACATTTCTTTTCCCAATGATCTTTCATCTTTATTTTATTTTAGGTCTTTTTTTTTTAAGTATAAATCATGACGAGGTGATCAACATTCACAGTGATTCCTGTAAACATCTAAATACCGTCGTGACTCCCGTCCGTAACGCCACGCGACGGATCCACTGGCACCGTGAGCGCTCAACGACAGAGCGCGGCTCCTAGCATACAGGTGGAGGTTTATAAAGTTTATTTCACGTCACCGTGGCAACTGGAAATGATGTCTTCTTCAACCCGCCACCTCATTCACATCACTTTCTGCCTCCGTGAAATTGTTTTCTTTCCTTTTTTTGTCTCCCGTTAATCATGAAATAACATTGATCAGCTGGCTCATTTAAATGAACTGATGTTGACTATTTTTGGTTGAATGTGGGCATGAAGAGGGCAAAACCTGAGGTGGGATGTTTGAGGTACATCTGTGATTTATAAAAGGAAAATTACGTGCTGTTTCGCTTGCACATGGTTTTATAAATTTGATTTTTTTTTTTTTTTTGTGTATGACCTTTTTGCTTATTGGGCGTACCTACACTGTTAGTATTAATCCGAAGCAATCCTTTATCGATGAGACCTCCAGTCACCCAGACAGACAGAAAACAACCAAAAGGTTTTAGGTTAGTGCTGTTTCTTTTCAATCATCTTGGTAAAGGTTGGTTTGTTCTGAAAAATACCATAAATATTAGCCAATATCCACTTATTTACAGCTTTATAGCGAATAAGTGGACCTCTGATGGAAGCAACTATGAATGGGACAAAAAAGAGATTTTTTTTTTTTTTTTTTTTTGCAAATTATGTTTATTTATGACTACTTGGGGCCAAAATCCAGTTGAAAATGCAAATGTAATTAGTCCCAAAGCCCTGAAAAGAACAATTGTAATACTCATTTTCGCATTTAAAATGTCACTTTTTATTACAGAGTAAAAAAAGGATTAATAAAAACATGACAAGAAGCACTGTGACAGTGTTAAAAGCAGCTCGACCCTTCGCTGGAGCACAGGCAGAACGTCACTGAAACCTATTGAGAAATGTAACTAAAGCTTTACAAGGTTAGTTAAACATTGTTAGTGTTTTCGCTTTGTAAATTAATAAACCTTTGTGAAAAAATGTCAGGAACTTCAAACTTCAACTAGCTGCTTCTTAACAGCAGTTCGTCTAAAAATATAAGTTTTCAGAAAATTATAAAAAATAATGTAGCTTGTAGTGATTAAGCACACAGGGATGTAGGTTATGTGTCTTTTTATGGGGTTTAACTGAGGCACTCTTTAGAGCAGTAGAAAAGATCCAACATGAAGAAATCTGATGATATCAACGTCAAAATTACGGTGTAGCAAAACGTGGAATGCAGGTAAGGCAACAGAAATGAAACATTTAGATAAAAAGGGGAGAGAAACCAGTAAAAAACAATTAGAAACTATGAGCTTATATAACGAGACAGAGGTGGATAAGAGCCACAGGAAGGACTAAAGTTCAGAGTTAAAGCTTTTGGAAGACTTCAAGGCCAAAAGTGGTGCATTCTCTGATTTGGATTGTGCTTCTGAAGTGGACGACCAAATATCCAGAGAGGAGAGGAGATGTGAAGCTGGTCTGAGTGGAAATGAAAGAGTCTGATACAGAATTTGAAGATGAAAATGAACAACAACTGGAACAAAATATACTGGCAGTAGCATTGAAGAAGATTTGGACAGCACCTGCAAAAAAACTGATCCCACACTTAACTTAAAATTTTGCTAGCTGAAAAGGCAGCAAGTTGAAATCTTTCACAAAGTGCACCGACAGAGCTACTACATATTTGAGCGCACTATAGTTTGGGTTTACCCAAGGATTCACTTAGTCTTTTGACAACTCCTAAAACCTTTCAAGTGAAAATCATTTTTGAGTGGCAAAAGCTACAACTTCATCCTTTAGCTGACACTTTACCTCTAAGTATGAACATTGATGAGTTACAATTCTTCAGCAGCTCAAAAACTGAGTTATGGCCTATTTTGGCCATGATTAAGGAGTTTCCAAAGAGTGGTGTTATTGTTATTGGCTTGTTTGCAGGCTTGTCCAAACCTGACTCTGTCAAAGAATACTTAGAAGACTTTATTGAAGACCTGAAGTCAGTAACTCAGGAGGGTTTGCAGTACAAATGAAAACATTTTTATGTTTTACTTCCAGGTGCCCGTATCTGTGATGCACAGTTTGAAATGTAACAAATGTCCTTCTGGCTACAGCTCCTGTGAATGCTGTGCAGAGCACATGGAGAACAAGGTTGTGTTTCCTGATTGTACAGCACCTCTACGAACAGATGAAACTTTTGAACTTTTCATAGATGAAGACCACCATCATGGAGTTTCACCCTTGCTTCGGCTTGGTGTAGGAATGGTGTCGAGCTATGTGCTTGGCGTGTTAAAAAAAAGTTATAAGTTTGTGGATCAAGGGACCCTTTAAGGTGATGTCTATCTGAATTACCATTTCTATTCTAATCACTTGAAATGAACCAGAGGTCATCTTCCAAGAAATGTTTCTCGAAACCACGGTCACTGATGGAATACAGTCAATGGAAGACAACCGAATTCAGACAATTTCTGTTGTATGATGGCCCAGTGGTTCTTCAAGGACGACCATCAGCCACAAATGTACAAAGACTTTCTGTTGCTCTCAGTAGCAATGAGAATTATTCTCAGTTGTTGCAAAAAAAAAAAAAAAAAAAAAAGTTTTTAATAGCCCCTTTGTTGGAGGACTGATCCAGCCAAAATTGGCAATAAAAAAAAAAGAAGAAAAAAAAGAACTTAACTTGAAGCTTGGATCTTAATATTGGCCAATAAGAAGGAAGCTGACTTCGAATGCCCACCCACCAGGCTAATTTCCCCTTTGCCACTTTACCTCCTACAAAGGAAGGAAGAGCAGACTATTCAGAAGGTCAGTCCAGAATATTGCAGTGTTTTGTTTTTACTCATTCTTGGCAGATTTAGCTGAACATTATTTTCTTGTAATATGCCTGTAAATTTGAGTAATTTTGTATTTATTTTTATCCATTTCAGGTTGTTCTTTTTAGTGATCAACAGAGGTACAAATGCATGTAGTTGTTAGATTCTGATGGTCATTTCAGATCCTCCAAAAGATGGATTTTTTTTTCATCTACCGAAGATGAATCCACCTTCACCTCAATTAGAATATACTACAACTGGCTCTAAACGTGCGTAGTCCCGGTTTACACAGATGTTTACACAGATGTCCCCATCGCAACCTCTACTCTGGGAAGACCCAGCACAACTCTTGCTGCAAGGCCTGGGAGAGAGGTCATCGTTTCACGACTGGCTACGCTTCTCAAGGAAATCGAGGAAGCACAGAAACTGCACGCACACTTGCTGAATAAAGTCAAAAACCTGCTTTACCACTGGAGGGAGCTGTGTGAGCACAGCTGATGATGTCCTGGTCATGAATGAGAAGCTGTGTGACTCAGACGTGTTTTACAGAGAAAACTTGCCTTTCCATGTATAAACTTCACCTCCCGTATCCTTAACATTTATTTACACCTTCGAAAGCAATGCTGAAAGTCTAATTTCTGTTCTGTTTGACATTTGTTTTTTAAAAAGCTAATTTAGAGATTGTTTTGTGATTATGTGTTTATACCAGGAATTAGCCTTATCCCAACAGCTTGTTTCGCTTGTGTACTGTATATTAGCATAGCAGCGATGCTAACGACTTAATTAGCATATGAAAAGATCGCTAAAATGACAGTTTATTAGTAACAGCCAAGGCTAACGCTTGTGTATATTTTCTAGCACTATTTGGTGCATTTATTTTCCATAAAGAGCTATTTTCAATTTATTTTGTTTCAATTATTTCTCTGAGCTTTTCAAACGTAAAATTGTCAAGAATTGTAAGCTGTTAAGAAGACCGTAATAAAGATCTCATTAAAATTAAGTTTGGCATATTGTATATATTATTTTTATGTAGCCCAAACAATGATATATTTCCTAAGTAATTTTTAGTTAGTTGATTATGGGTCAGGGGGGCCTGCAGCTGTATGGACACCACCACCATCTGTCCTCCCCCTTCCCTGGGTCAAAAGGGTTTGCTTTACTTTCATGTCCTTATTTCGCATAATTTGTAAAAAAAAAATAAAATAAAATAAAATGCGGGCCATACGTGTTATGCCTGCATATGGTTTAGGTTTGTACTGGTTTTGTGTGACATGCACATGATGCACGTCGGAGATGTGGTTGTGCTCTTGCGGGTCAGGTGAAGTGATGGTGTTGTGCATACCCTCCGATAATATCCTGCAGGCACCTCTGATATGGGTTAACTATATTAAAGTTGGGTATGTATATCCTAATGTTGGATTCGGAGCCCACCTCAGACCTTTTTATCGTCAAGGGAAGCAATCCAAATCCATACTGAGCTTCAAACCGAGTCTAATCACTGAAACAGTCCTGACACTCTGCGCCTACAGCCAGTAGAAAGAATTTGTGGCACATGTAGAAATCACACTCACCTTTTCCTGTAACACAGTTAATCAAAGCTCTACCACCCTGTCATATAACCAGGCAGTACAGGAAGCATAAATGCTCACAAGGATCAAAACTTTTCCCTGACAATTAGCGTGGAACTGTTTCGTATTTCAGGTGACGATTACACAGATGACCTGGAAGTACACTTTACATTACATACATATTATAATTTATTAAAATAACTTAATTGTACATCACTTAAAAAAAACATCTAAACTTGGGAGATCTGGCATAAAATATAGTAGTGTCTCTGACATGAAGACACTGCAAGTGCCGAAACAGCAGCTAAAAATCATTTAGCAGGAAAAAAAAAAAAAACACATCTGTGTCCAAGCCTCTAAAGCTAAAAAACTGGACTTTCAGTCTGAATGTGGAATGATCTGAACTAACAAGTTTGCTTGCCTTACTTAGCAAAGAGATAAACTTTTCAAACCGAGTTGTACAAGCTTGTCTGGAGGAACCTAAACTTATGGTTCTTGTGAGGCAGCAGCACGGTTGAACGTCCCTCTGTTACCAACACACATAAATCAAGGATAAAAAAGACAAACGTAATGGATATGGATTTCCTCCGATACATCAAGATAATGCACATGAAATTCACTTTCAATAGATTAACGACAACAGAAATTAGTTTGCACATTAAACTTATCTCATTAATTCACTGAGTTTTTGAATAATACGCTTGAGAGACATATCTGAAATACTCTCCCAAACAACAAAGTGTGTCTCAAACTCTCTCTCTGTGTTTCTCTCTCTCCACACATGCAAGTTCTAACACAGAAAATAAACACTTTTCTGTGTGTAAAAAGTCATATCATCCATCATGAGTCCACATTTCATTTGTGAAAGCTCATAATAGTCACATATTAAAAATCATCAATGAAGACATATCAGTTACAGTAAAGTCTATAATAGGATCATATACTAATTTGCCTTTTTTTTTAAATCAAAAGCTTTGAAGTAAAATATAACTGAGAAGTGAATGATATGCAACTGTAAAACTTTGCATTTTCTGTTTTTTAAAGACATGTATTATGTAAATTCACCCTTTTTGAGTAAGCACATACCTGGAGTGTTGCCTTTACTCATTTAGCAGAGGCTAAACGGTTGCTTCTGCAATGTAACCAAAACTTCTCCTTGGACTTTCAGTCTCCAGACAAGCTTTTGCCTCGCAGAGCGCCCGTATCCTGTTCCTCACCCACTCAGCTCCTTCAGACTAGCAGCAGCAGCAGTTGGCAAACACTTGGGGTACTCAGCTTATCATGCCAAAGGACTCTCTGTGCGGTCGAGCCGAACTGTCAAAATCAGTTTTCATTAACCGTAGAATAGAAATTACAAAAATGAATTTGCTTATTGGAAACATGTACAGGATCAACAGCTGGATGTTATTACTGGTGAAAAACAACAAAAGAGACAAATGAGTAGAAGGAAGGCAGTCTGTTTAATTGGCTCATCAAGTATGAGAGGCTGCCCATAAAAAAAAAAGAAAAAAAAAAAAAACAGCTGTCAGTTACGGCTATGATGCAAAGTCAAATACCTTTTAACAAACAACAGAACAATTGAAGATAACAGATACTTGATTGTGCTATTTGTGCCTATGAGCCTGTAAAGTACATTACATTACATTCACTTTTAACTGTTAATATTAGTTAGCATTTGTTAAGTGTTAAGAAAACTGTTTGGGCTAAAGAATGCATGTTCAATATTCTTTAGCCCAAATAAGGTTTGCTGTGTCACTCACTCTCCTGTCCAATGACACATAAAGTAAACCAGAGAATAAAACATAAATATTGCTAAAGAAAAAGCCCTTCAGAATGAAAAAAGGCCTGTACTCCTTCAAGTCATGACAGATTCTTAAGTCTGAGGTAATAAATAAATTACCTTTGCATTGAATTACGAATGCAAATTCAATGCTTAATTGTTCCCTGCTAACAATCAAGTAAATTAGTGTTGTTCCCTAAAATAGTCAGTTCTTAGCCAAATACTTAACTGCACTTTCATCCTGTGAACAAAGGATTGTACATCAGCAGTTTGGCGATGTTAAGGAATTTTATGTTTATTTTTATCTTCCCATCATAAAAGAAAGTAGATTCAAATAAAAGGTTGTTAATGCTGGCTCCAGTGTGACGACAAGTTCTTCAGGATGCTGTACAGCAGATCCAATTTTTACAGTCCGACTGTAAAAGTGCTTCATGTTTACGTCAATAAGGAAAAAGTTTCCCTCTTATTAAAGTATTGAAATTATGATTTAGTGCTACACAAATTGCTCTGCAGCAATCTTACATTTGAACAAGCTAACCTTCCAGTGTTTTCCAATTAATATGTGTTACTTTGCAGATAATCACATTAGAACTCAGTATTTGCTGCTCACCTTAAGTTTGAATGTGTAGCACATAAACAGATCTATATTCCCCATAACTCAACCTGATATTTTTAACTTGCACTGAGTTTTTTTTAGTGTACAGCCTTATATTTCCCAACATTCTCTTTTGTCTCCACATAAACTTAACAGAAGAGAAATAAGAAACTTTTCTTGAAAGACAAAAGAAAAACAACAGGTCGATCAAACACAATCTATGTAACCTCTCCTACGTTGGAGGAAATTTTGTCAGGCTGAATCTTGACAAACTGAGGATAAAAATTCAGCGATAGGACTCACGATAAAGGCTTTTTCGGGTAAAAAAAAAATAAAACAACAAAAAACAAAATCTAACAGCGTCTCATACAGTCCTTTTGAAACTGAGAAAGTGAATACATCTAGAAGCTTGTTAGTTTAGTGATGTAACCGGATTGCCACCCTCCCTCTGCAGCAGGTATTTAGATTATGATTTTTTTTTTTAAAAGTCCACAGAGAAGTGGGACATTGAGGACCTGATGGACAATCAGTTCTCGCATCTTTCTTGTCAGTAAACAAACGTGCCTTAACTTGACCCTATGTGCTGGTTGATAAATGTGTAAATCAAAACATTTTCAAAATTTCTGCTCATGACAAACAGGGAAATGCAGAACTGTTGGTTTCTTTTACTTTTTATTTTTCCTTACAAATAAGTAAAGTCGCATGGACCCCACACACACATTTACAATAAAATATTACCTCCCAGGAGAATAGGCATATTGTTAAAATTCAACTTCAGGTTTCCCTGGTTACCTACAGCAACTCGCCTCACCGCGTCCTCCAAGCTGAACCACACCGCCAGGCGGGTTTACGACGTACGCGTGTGCTCTGCCAAACGGCGAACATGACTTGTGCCAGAAACAGAACTTCCTCGTTTAATGGTGCTAGTGGCTCAGTTGAAGTAACTGCATCAGAGGAAGATGATTGGACCGCAGATGTGTAAAGTGTCTTTGCTGGAAAGAAGTCAAAGCGGAGGCTGAAGTTGACATTTTTCAAAATATTTTCAAAATTAAATACTCTACAAACTGCATGGGAATCTCAACGCACCAGTCAAGTCTCAGAGAGCCGCACGGAAGAGAGAAAATATGCATGAGCCTGGTGAGTCGTCCATTAGCCACTCCTGCTCGAGCCGATGAGGACAGAACAAAGGCTTCTTATACCCCTAAACCATACAAATGCGTTTTGCTTTAAGCGGACAAACAGGTTTGCCATTATGCATATGCATAAGTAATGGTCAGATGCAATATAAGTTGAAACCTCTGAAACTAGAGATTACAATGATTAATTTGCCTCTAAAAGTATTTAATTGACAGTTATTTGTGAATGGTTGTGCTCTCATATGTCTTCATTTCAAAGTGTGCTGCAGCAGAAGCTCAGTTTTAAATTCTAGGAAGACACTTTGCCCTCCACCTACACCACAGAAATAAGGGCTAAAGATGGGATGGACCTGGACTTTTTTATGAATCTGACAAGGTTTCAATCATAAAGCCCTCCTCCAATCTTCTGTTGAATGGGTTGTTGAAGTATCACCAGTCTGGTTCTGAAACTTGACATTTGTCATACGTTTGTCTTGAATGACGAAGCAAATGCAATGCAAACAATGTAATGCTAAGATTCAACCTTGGAGCAAAAAAATTGAGCCAAACTGCAGGCGGAAAAAACTCAAATGTGTATACTCTACAAACACTTATCTATGCAACTAGTCAATGTGAAGACATAGCTCAGCTTGTGTCAGTGTGTATTGTGATTTGTAGTGGAAAAGCACCTTTACTGCTGTAGAAATAAAATCTATTCAGATTTAGTGAATAATGTATATGGATAGGCTTCAAGTTTATAGTACGTGAAACATGGAAAGAGTTCAAGATAAAAAAGTAACAAAATACCACTTTGAATGCTCATCCATCCATCATCTTGCTCCAAGATCTGGCTGCTACATGATGTGATGCGATGTATATTGACTTTCTCACAAAAACACAGCAGGTCAGTACGTTGGTTTTCAACTGTAAAGTTTTGTTTTGAAAATAAGAACAACTACTTAGATTATCTGAATAAACTTAAAAACAGAGCAATAAAAAAGATTATGTTAAAGATAATATTTTTACAACATTTATGAGAAGTCCAACAACATTTAGTTTAGCAGCTGGTCCATTTCCGTCTGCAATGCGTCTTTTATTACGCTCCAAACGTTACCAAAGCTACAAGGACAAATTGCACTATGCAATCCAAACACACAAACCAATCAGTATTCATAAAGCATGTTATTTAATGTTCACAGTGCACCATATTTTCATTGTAGCTTTTATTTTGAAAAATTACAGGAAGTAAAGTTAATCATGGTAATTATTAAAACCGGTAAACTCCAGTTTACCCCAGTAATTAAACTCCCCAAAGGAAACTCAGACAAACTGGTCTTTGTTGCTGTGACTAGCAGGCACGTCTTAGGAGAACTATTTTATTTATACGTGTTGACACCATCCAAACAAGATGCTCACAGTAATCAAAAGCATTCTCATGCAGATCAAGGTGATCAAGCAACTTTCAGTCATTTGAAACAGCCATAACATTTTGAATAGAGGCAGCGTCATTAGCTATGAATGGGCATTTAATTCTTTTCACTTTATTATTTCTGTTTAATTTACAAGGACAAAGTGTGGGCAGAATAAAAAAAACTTTAACTAGGTGGGCATTAGAAGCATTTGGTCCGAATGAAAAGAATTCTTTCTGAGCTCCAGGGACAGTCTCCTAGCTAGGAAGGAGAATTGTTCAGACCCTTTTGTAGACACTCGGTCTCTTTGACAGGGAAAGCCAGGTGGTGTATTACAGGCTTGTGCTGCAGAACACATGGCTCAGAGGAGCTGAATTGAGAAAGGAAAGGTGAAGGTAAAATAGTTTCTTTTTTTGAAGGTGTGTTACTTTGGTATCATCTATTCATACGGTGTCTATACAGCACTAGTTCTGTCAAATGACATGATCTAGAAACTGTGTTGTGAATTTGAAACAACCTTGGTTATTACCGTCGCCATTGTTCAACACTGTAGATCTCTGCTATAATTGAAATGGGAATGTGTCCAACCTCCATAGCAGTTTCTATACCCAACAGCCATAAAAACAGCATCCATTAGCCCTAGCACAGACAAATGTTTCGCTCTGCACTATTGTGGTCAATTGACTTCTCAGTCAGAAACACTCTCCTTTTTTTTTTTTTTAGTTTGTTTCATCTTGGCAATCCAAGTCTGCAATATGGAGAAGGTGATAGCTCCACACGGGCTAGAGACAGAGTTGCTTTACAAAAAGTAAATCTTCATATTGTAATCCTGATTGCACCTGATGCAAAACATCCAAGTGGGCAGGCCACATTAACATAATAAACTGTGGGTTTATGACTTTCAACCGTTTGGATTATACGATTGTCTGTGTCGGTGTGTGTGTGTGCGTGCGTTTGTTTGGTGGGGTGAAGGTTTGTTTAGTTAATTCTCTGTTAGAAAATGAGGTTTTAACTAAAGAGAAGGGATTTTATGATGTACACTCAGGGGCTGATTGCATATCAGGAGCTCCTTTTCTTTCTTACAGACTCGTGACCTCCACCAAACAACAATCTGCACATTATCTGCCAAAGACCAAATAAGGGCTACAAGTGGCGAGGCAGATTCTTCTTCCATGGCACTGGAGACACTTTAGTCAGAAAACATTTGCAGTAGATGCCAGTGAGATCATTCCAGGCCGCAGTTTGATTTCTGACTCTGTTAATATTTGTGCTGAAGGAAAAAACGCAAACAGTCACAACCTACTGCTGCTGACATAATGTGAGAAAACAGGCGGTAAATCAACATATAGCTGCAAATTTCTAAACTGATTTTCCCTTTTCTGACTGAATTGAACTGCAGGTCAACACCTTCCTCTTTATGTTCAGATTCCTGTAAATATTGTGAAGATGACTTTCCTTTCACATCTAGTGTATATTAACCATCTTACTTCATCGTGCCAAGGCTCGAATAGGAAGCCTTGGATTCTTGCACAAACTGAGAAACCTCAACTCAATGGTGTATTCAAACCTGAAGAGTGAGTGATACTAGAGTATTAGCATCTACTGACACTTGTAGTACTTCCACATGCCATTTGTGATCCAAATGTAAATATAACGGCAAACAACCAATGAGCAAAAATGCAGCAATTCTTCATGGAGAACATCGCTTTTTCTCTCTCTTTTTCACATTCAAGGAGATAATTGGAAAATGTGTGTATTACTGCCCCGCATGAGGTTCAAGTGAGAGCAGTGTATCTGAGTGGAAGACTGCCATTGACCTGACAAATAAACCATAAGGCTAGTGTGGAGTATGTGTGTGTGCACGAGTCCAAAACAGACAACCATGTGGGACAGTACGTACATCGAGTTTCTTAGGCATGAGAGTTCTTATAATACCAAAACAAAACTTGTACTAAATGCCTGGTATTACGGCTGTCACTTTTATTTTCTCCAAACACCTTTAAACAAAATCTTACCGCACTTATCTAGACTGAGCGGCTACTTAAAGAGTGCATATTTTTATAGATCTGCTGGGGAAACCCCTTCAAAGTGCCAGAGCCATGCGAGAGAGTGCAATAACGTTGGTGAAACACCGCCCAGCTTTTCATCTTTTCATTGAGCATAACATTGAATGAATCTAATAATTCATTTAAGCCAGTGAGTTTGAATGGAAACACATCCTGGCTTATTAAACACATCAGAAACAACAGCAGAAGCCTAATCTAAGTAAAGCATGTTATCTCTTACTTCCACTAAGCATGTAAACCATGGTTTGGGGACTGAACGGTTCTGCCTCCGCTGGAAAGATCAAGAACCGACTTTGATTATTTTGTCTTGCCATCCTAAGACTACAGAGGGAGCGAGTCTAAAAAACACACAGATGGCTCCCAAGAGTTCCAATTTGCAACGGCACGTACAAAACACGTATAATAATATTATGGCGGACGGGGGGGTCTGAGGTGGCGGGTCCTGGGGAAGGGCAGACCGTGCAGCAGCACACGGCGTTTCTGAGCCAGAGGTCAATTAGGCATGCTGAATAATCTGGGCATGAGTTCTCTCTGCGGCTGATCTGTATTCCGCACCTTCCTCCTTCACTGATCTCCTCTCCCTCCATTCCCAAGTCTGACCACAACACAGAGTTAGTGGAGGAGCGAAGACGGATCGAAAATGAAGAGTGTCTTTTATCTTCTGTGGCTTGACGGGGGGAAAGAGACAATGTTCTCCTCCTGTGGTCGCTCCCCTAAGTGAGGCACACATTTAGTCTGCTTTGGGGGTATACAAGAAATAAATGGCTGGCAACTGGAATGGGATGGAGAAAGGTCAGCAAAGTGTCGCACAGTCAATCTTTCAGATGAAGTCAGGCTACTTTCTACAATCTCGCGTCACATTGCAACAGAGACAAAGGGGCAGTGGGTGTAAACAAGGGTCATGTTTCCGCAATAGCAATTTCCTGTGTTGCACTACATGGGTTTTACCAAAAAAGAAAGAAAAGAAACCTCTAAAGCAACTGTAACATCTAGTCTATGTGAAGAAACTGCGCTAAAATAAACTGATTTCCATACTGTAATTTTCAGATCACAGTCGTGCCGTTTGGCTGTATTTGGTGACTGAATCTGGAGTAGTTTAGTTAATGGATGTATTCCTCCAGTAAAGTCAGTATTTACATGTAAGTTTATCATAACCACATGAATTTAAGATCATAGATGTCCTCCGAGTCAAGTTTCCTGCAACTGTCAGGAAACTTAACGCGTAGCTATAAGTGTCATAATAATGAATTATTGTTCTGCTTCATGTTGAGGGGTTTCCTACAACACAAACCATCTTGATGTCGATCTGCTGCCTTGGTAAGACAACTTTCCCTCCGTTATTCCAAACAAAGTTGATCATTTGCAAAATAGGTTTTTCCACCAATACAATTTGCAATGCTCCTCAGATGTTGTAAGCCTGTGGTACCACCCAGAACTAACTAACACTTTTCCAGGTGGCCAATACTGGTCCAAGTTTACAATGTCAAGTTCTACGGAAAAAGTCACCCTGGAATTTTTTTTAAGACCTTTCCTTTGACCTTCTCCATCAGCCATTGTAGGTATGAAATACTGCAAATTCATAAGTGTTAATGTGCACAGCGCATGTTGCTGAGGTTGTGCTTATCTAGCAAAACCTGGGGCTGATAAAGTCACTCTGACCAGAGGGCAAAAAACCTCCGACATCATGGTGGGTCTTCCAGTTAGCTCTGTGACACCAATTTGAAAGCTGATAAGGTAAAACAAAACTTTTCAACTGCTGTATTATTTGCTGGTCTTATGCCTCATCTACTGATTGTGAAGGTGCTGGGCAGATTAGATTGACCCTGGCAGCACATAGAGACTGAAATCTGATTGAAACATTAATAGTGGACAGAGACTGTATACGGGAGACGGTGCAGCCAAGAGAAACTACAATAAAGAGAAGAGACTGTTGGGAGTAAACAACATTAATTTAAATAAAGATTATAATTTCAGTCGATTCCGATAGAGTTTAGACCCGACGGCCCAGGACTGTTCTAGAATAATCTCTTTTTTTTTTTTTTCTTTGTGACTGAAGCAACAAGAAGCAACTTTATCTTTGGTTTCGCTACCAATTTATTCACAGGCAAGGGAGGAACCTCCATCTGCATGCAAAGCCCTTCCTGTGCCTAAAAGCTTTAACCAACAGCAAATGGAAAAAAATGACACTTATTTATATATTTGTGTATATGTACAATTACAATGACACACACGTATTGGTCGCTTAGATGCAGAAAATCCCAAATACAACTTTCCCCATTTTTTGTTTTTGTTTCTGTTGTCTCAGCTTTCCTGAATTATTAAGCCTATTAAAAAAAAAAAAAAAAAAAAGAAAGCTTAACTCTGGTCTTAGCCAGAGAATGCTGATTGGGATTTTTCTTTACACATGGCAGGGAGCTTTATTGCATTCGACAAGAACGGCACCTGAATGCGTTCGCATGTTGCTGCTTCCGACTGCTAAGTGAGGAAAAGCCTGCATCTGAATAATACATAACCCACAACATTCAAGTGGAATGCACATTTACAAAAAGTTTATCCCTAATAATGTTCTTTCATCATTGGTGTGTGAGAACAATGCTACAAACCATGGAGTCACCCACTTCTGTTTTCACTTCTCCTGAGACACGCCGTTCCTCTGAAACATTCCTCGTTGCCGTTACCCTAAATACATGAGAAGAGAAAAAAGCCGCAGGCTTCAGACATGAGTTACTCTTGAAAAGCTGCTTCTCATCTCCTCTTCTTTGTGCCGAGTGTTACTCATCTCTATTTTTAGGTTCTAATTAGGCTCAAGTGGTACCAAGAGGTACACGAGTTATTAAATAACACAAGTGTGTCTTTAACATCAGTCAAAGAAAGAGACAATATCATTTTTATTTGAATGTTTCATAGAATCCCCCCCAACAAAAAGCACTTTTTTCCCCAGAAATATCAGAAAACCACCTTGTTGGCTTTTGCATTGATGACAGGGTTTGCTGTAAATAAATGTTTAAGTATACAGTATTAAAGGTGCAGTATATAACTTAAAAATACTTTTTACATGTTAAAATCATTATTAAGTTGCGACAGTGTAAAACTGATTATCTGATTTTGGTGATTTATATTACATACCGTCTTAACACGGTGGCAGTTTTAACAAACATGGAGAAGACATAGTTTTGTAAAAGTTGCATACTACAGCTTTAAATTTTCAATCTGTTGAGGTAGAAAATGTATTGTTCAGAAGGCGAGTCCAGATGCTTGTGGAGGGTATGAATACTTTTCTAAGTTCCAGTTTAAGAGGACAGGAACACGTGGTTCAGATGAAACACGACCAGCCGGGTCCGACTGGACGGGACTTCAGCAGATAACCGGCCGGCTTGTCCGTCTCTGTATTCACACATTAGCAGGCACAGAGAGAAGATGGCATCCTCAGTGCATATTGTTGAGACCAGTGCCCACACAACGTTTATTGATAATGAAGGGCATCATTAGGTATAAAACGAAGACCTGACGGTGAAGCTGGCTTTCTCCAGTCTGGAGCTGGTCTCTGTTTGAGTTTCGACTACCTGCTTCTAATAAAAGTCCAGAGAGGAATTGGCAGACTCTCGTCTCCATCATCAAAACCAGTACACAAAGTTTTTGAATTTTTTACAGTACATTTGGGTTGCTACAAATTTAGTCCTGAGACAGTTACTGGACTATACCAATACTGGACAAATGTAAAAATATAAAAATAAAAAAGCAGCATCTGACCATGTCTTCTGCATCAACAATGAAAAACGGACTTGCATGGCAAAAAAATATGTCTGACATCCAAGTGTACTTGTCCAGCGCTTCATCTAGACCAGAAAGCTCCAAAGAACTTTACGCCACATTCATGAACACACTTACATTTTCACGAGCCTGTAAAACTTTTTTCAGATTTAATCGACAAGTATGACCAAATACTCCACAGACATCAACAACATCTAATACCTGCATATGTTGTTGTTCATGGAGTTCTCTGTGATATTGATTTTGCACACACTGATATTCCAAATATGATTGCAGGTTTTTGTTGTACTGTTCAGTCCTCTCGCTCTGCCAACATACAAGATAGTTCATAGCACTGGCAGAAGAGTCTTTGAATTTGATGAAGAATTGTGAAGTGATTAAGGTAATGGCAAGGAGGCTTTGCAACCTAAAAAGTGGAATCCATCAACACAAAATATCAAAATACAGGTGGAAGCTGCTCACAGTTTGTAAGAATGTCAAAGATTTTCCTCCTGATTTATTAAGAGGAGCAAAAACACTTGTTGACATACATCTTATGAATAAAACGTAAATAAAAACAATTGTAAGTTACACGCAATTCTTAACTGATATTCCTTTAACATTGTTTTAAAGTGTTTAGATAGGAATGCTGCAGTTTCTTTGAGAAACAAACTTGAAAATAATTTCAGGACAGAGCCTTGCGAGTGTTTGGACAGCTTTGGGTTTAAACCAAACTGTCCTCGTAAATATAAAATTGTTCAATGCTACCAACCCTGGCCTAAATAAATTGTAGTAAACCAAATATTTTGTCATCTATCAACATTCATGGACAGTTAATGAAAGATCCTTCCCATTTGCCGCTCGGTTTGTCCTCAGACGACTCGGAAAGGCAATCAAATGACATCGACAGTGTAACACGTGGAGCACTTTAAACTTAGTTTCCGCCTCCGTAAACAGGCCACTGCCTGATATCTTATGCCCTTTTAAAAATCCTGTTTCTTATAGTTCTTTTTGAAAATCTGCTTCTCAAAATTACTCTTACGGCAGGAGACGTCTCAAAGTTTGCTTCTCGGGGAAACTTCAATCTGAGCGAATGCACGGCTGCAGACGATTTCAAATATGTAAATATACACTCGGAGACCCTTCGCGCTCATTAAAACCTCTGACAAACGACTTGGTTAAAAGTAACCGTCTAGCCTGTACCGCAGATCCATTAGCATGTCATGAACCAAAAGGGATTCACTATGTATTCAGCAAACACCTACTGAAGGAGCACGGCCAGATTTAATAGTGAATCTAAAGAGGCCATTGATCATGGCTTTTGATTCAGCCCAATTAAAGCGAACATGCTGCTGCTGGCTAGTTTTGTGCCAGAGCGTCCACCACACAGGGAACAGAGAAAGTAAAAAGCAGGAGCCGTCTGTGGAGCTCAGGACGAAGATTATAGACATGCATGTCATAGATGAAGGCTATAAGATCTCCTCCAAAGCTGCTCCATGTGTTTTTTTTTTTGTTTTTTTTTTTTTGGCCACAACTTTCTATGTTGTTAAAACATATAAGGTTTTTGGAACTGCAGTGAAGCTCCTGGGACATGGAAGCCAGAAGATGTGACCAAAAAGACCATCAGATGACTCGGGTGGTAGAAAAACAGCGAAAGAAACAAAAAAAATACATTCGACCTACGACAATCTCCTATCCGTTTCGTTTGGAAGCTGAAGGCTGCTCCATAGTGGGAGAGCCAGAAGGGCTTCACGGTTGACGGGGAAAAAAGAAAAAACACACACACACACACACACACACGTACACAAAACAGACTGGATTTAACTAAAATGCATGTTGACAAGCCCCAAAGCTTCTGGGAGAAAATCCTTTGAACTGATGAGACGAAACTGGAGCTCTTTGGCCTGACTTATCAACTCTATGTTCACAGAAGAAAAAAAAAAAAAAAAAACAAGCTTTCAAAGAAAACCACACCAAGCCTGCTGCGAACCATGGAAGTGGCTCGACTTATTTTGGGAAGGCTTTGCTGAGCCTGGCAACAGCGGCTACATGTTGGCAGGAATTGCCGTCATAGAATAAAAAAGGGGTTTCATTTTTTTTTTTTTTTTTTTTTTCCGGTCGATGTCATTTCCATCCGTTTTGATTTTATGGAATGTTGAACTCAGTCAAGGATTATAAAACAAAGTCTGGTTTTGTGCTACGTGTCAGTCTTTGGGGAAGTCATTGTGCTTCAGTAGGTTTTGAGTCGTCTCAGAGATGCGTCTTTGTTTTGTTCGGCCCGTCTGGATCTAAACACACTCGTTTGATTTGTTTGGACTGGAAGGAGATTGACTTGTTGTATATAACTGTGACCTATATAGTAGGATAATAATTAGACCCGACAGTCTGGAAAAGTGCATTTATGTAGCATTTGTTGTAATTTGATACCATAAAACCAGATTGTATTGAACCGAGTTGAGTTGAACAGACAACACTACCTGCCTGAATCCGGTAGCAGGATTAAAACCGTTCTTTGGCTTCAGCTCTCCACACAGCAGACAGGCAGATTGTTTACTTCAGGGACATCAGTCTGAAGCACGTCGTTTTCAATACCTGACTGTGAAACGCACCAGGCTGATCTCAGCGGCAGGAAGGCTGCAACATTTGGATAAAACTGAAATATCCATGCCAGACAGTTTAAAAATGACCAGAAATTAAATGCCTTATGTTTACAGGCAACATTTCAAGGTATACTGATCCAGTTCTTGAAATATAAGACAACGCACAATAAACGGGTCAAATAAACTTCTGAGCAGACCGGTCCATAAAAGGGTTCACTCTTCAGGTGAGCTTCTTCTTCCCCAGTCTCTTCCACAAGTTAGTCAGGAGTCCACTCCAGGCTGTCATGTCCTGTAAATCATGCGATAATACTTTAATGTCACTCATCTTCACCAAGACACTGGCACAGCTTTGGGACTAATATCTTACAAAGCTCTTTTATTCATAATATTAGAAGGTTGTACATATTTTATTCAGTCACGGTGAAAATCTAAATTCCATTATGGAAAAAATAGGACGAGTACATAAATAGATGGAGATAAAAATTCAGATATTCAGTGTTAATAAAGAGTCAATAAAAAGCCTAGAATAACATCAGGACAGAAAACATATCACTTTGACAGAGCAGATTGTTGCTTTATAGAAAGAGTGGAGCATGAAATAATCATTTCTTCTGTCAAACAGTTACCTCCAAGGAAACTCATCATGCCGTTGCCGCTTTGCATCAAAGGGGCGTCACAGCCAGGGATATTGCTCCTTATAAGTTTCGAGGAGAGAGGTAAATGCTTCAAGTGCTGTGAAGACGCATTCAGGGATCCCAAGGAAAAGGATTTAACTGAGGGATCAGGTCCGAGGCCCGGTGAAGCCAGAACGAGTCGCCATCCATTGGGATTTCACTTAGAAGTGGAAATCCACTCTAACACTGTAAATACTGACGCTTTACATAAACTTGATGCATTTCTGAAAATTTAATTTGAAATGTGTGAAAAACGTATGAAATGCTCAAAATCAAACCTTAGAGCCATCTGACAGACTATCCTAGATGAAGCCATGAATAAAGTAGCTACTCGTATGATTATCGCTTTACTCTTTCTTTACCATAGGACTCCTGCACCGCTGCTGCTCTGTGTATTTTAGTGTGTGTGTGTGTGTGTGTGTGCGTCTGCTCCATCTTTTCAGATCTCCAGAGGGTCGTGGCAGATGGCTGCTCGCACCAAGCCAGGTTCTGTTGGAGGTTTCTTCACGTTCATGTGGAGTTTACTTTCCTGCCGTTGCCTCATGCATACATGAGGGATTTCTGCAAAGTTGAAGACTTGATAGTCCAGTCGACTTTCCACTGCCACTACATGTTCACTCTGCAGGACCGATTCCCGCAAAGCCACAGAAATTGGAGTTCCTCAGGAAACTTTTGAGCATTTGGCGCGATAAACTGAACCCGACTGTTTTATAACTTGCATCCATTCTCTGGAATTGGAATCTGTGTGATTGTACTGAAAGGACTATATATTTTCTTATATATAAATTAGAGGTTTTTATGTAAAATGCTTTACCACCATATTGTGAATTGGCTCGCAGACCTCATCACAATTTTACTGAATTTAATATCACAAACGGCTGCTTTGATGTAATACTTGTTACATTTTAATTCTCCTGCCTGCAAATTATGCAAACGATATATTTTACTTTCATTGCCGTCGACAACCACATTTAGTGGCCGGGAGGATAAAAGCTCACACAGAGAGAGAGGTCATTCTAAACCAAGCAAAAGCATAAAAGAATCAGGAAAATCATCATTCATATTGTCATCTCAATATTTAGGAATGGTATCAAATGCTTCTGATATCCTGCTGAGACTGTGAAGCCCTGATCATACACAAAGGCTTTAGACCTCATTGTACTCTTTTTTTTTTCTTTTCTAAATATTTACTCTGCTGGTTAATTCGTGTCAGTTTGTTTAACTCCGTATTGCATCAAATTTGCATACATTTGAAATAGGGGCTCATATTTTCACAGTACAGCTGAAAGTGAGTCTGTGGAGACAGCCTGGGCTGCCTGTAATTGCCTGAACCTCCTCCTTTCTGATCTCACTATTAAACAGAAAGAAAGAGAAAAAGCTGTAGGGTAGTGTAGATAACAAGGTTTTCACTCAGGCTGTGTATTTTCGTGTTTTCCTGCATATCCTGCCATGTACACACTTTGCACCTTTCATGTTTCGCAACACACATACACACACACAGAGAGACACATCACCGTTTTTATGTTTAATGGATTTTATTAAACTATTTGTATATGTTTTTCATCTTGTTCAGAACATGAACAAAACATCTTTCATCTTCTACAGTTTGGAACACATCACTGAACCAAAACCATAGGAGTTTATTCGGCATCAACGCGTTCAGCTCGTGTCTCGTTTTCACTCAGAGCAGGTTGCTGAAGTGCTGGGAAGGAATTAGCAGGAATTCAACGTTCTCATATAAGAACACTGAATTACTTGTAGGGATGTGTAATTTTATCGATTCTATGATGCGTCGATATTTTTTTCCTCAGTAAGTATCAATTTTTCATCCTCGAGTATCGATACGTTAAGTTTTATGTCAAATCCACACGAATTAAATGACAGCTATCACACCTGGCATTTTCTATCCAGTTGCACATGTACATGAAAAATGACATGTAATGAAACATTACAATATTATCTAATATAAGTGAATAAGACAAAAAGGGTTCCTTTTCTGCATAACCAAATACACAAAGCCACACAATTACATGTTAAACAAAGCAAATGTATAACAAATACATTTATTACACCAGTATTACACCATCAGTTCAATTAATTCAATCCAAGTCTATGGAATAGTTACAAAATGTCACCAAAATCACTCTGTACTGAATCGTATCGAATCGCATCATTTGCTGAATATCGTGATATATATCGTATAGTGAGCAGACCATCACGTATCGTATTGTGAGATTAGTGTGTCACTACAGCCTTAGTTCCTTGCATATGTTAGAAGAGTTGCACTGTGCAGCCAAAACCCAATCCAAGGTCAACAAGCATCAAATATTTCTGTCACCATTCAAGCTGCTGTGGTTACAGTAGATTTACAACACTACTATTTTATATATTGGCAGGAAACCTGTTTGAACTAAAAATGGGTCATAGCACTATTAAATGTTCAGTCCATTGACCTGCACTACAAAATGCATCTAAAGACTCTCTGTACAGTAAGAGGACAGAGACTCTCCTGACACAAAAGACTGAAGTTTCACAAAAACCAGAAGTTGTTTCCCCAAACGCTCCTTTTTCATCTCAGCTTCATTCTGTTTGAAAGGCAAATTCCTATCAATCCTTGCAGTTCATTTTCATCTCTTATATTCTCTTTGAAAGGATGATTTTGCCTCAAGACTTAACATGGCCAAAGTCATTCTTCTCAGTTCATAAATCCTGCAATTCCCTTAGATGAGGGTGAAGTCTAAAAAAAATAAAATAAAAAAAAAATGCAAATGAGCACAGTGATTTGCACAGAGTCTGAAAATCTGTTCAATTTCACAGTTTAAAACTGAAAGTGGTTTGGCACAACAGAAAAAAGCTGCCCATGATGTCAAAAAATGATTAAGTTATCAAATGTTTTCATGTAGCACTGATGGCGGATTAAAGAAAAGGATGGAAGTGTGTAAGGTCTGCAATAGAAAACTGTGCAAAGTCAGATCAGATCATTTTTATAACTAAAAGTCTTACTGTTCAATACACTCAATAAAAATATACTCCTTAAAAACTAACATAAATGCCGCATGCTCTCCAAGAACATACAGTATTTCCAGTTTCTAATCATAAGTGCATTTTACTAAACTGACTGTATATAAAGGAGAGAGACCTTGATAAAAACTTTTAATCACTTTGCAGTCAACGCCTACTGGTAGCTAAAGACTAATGTAATTCTGCAAACGGAATTCCAGAAAAAAAAAAGAAAATATTAACTTTACACTATTTTTCAAAGCCAGCAAACGAAAGGAAAAAAAATCTTGAAGCTGAGAAAAACACTGTAATAACCCAGAAGGAACAGGGGAACACTTCAGTGATCTTTACAGTCGGAATATTAATGATACTTGAAGCCCCCGGCTGGTAACAATGATCTATGAATCCAATATGCTTCAATAATTCCCTCAGCCAAAGCCCAATGGATAAAGTAGACGGCATATGCAGTTCCATTTATTTCTTCAATAAAGTGCCACACTGAAACAAGAGTGGGCGAAGCAAACAGCCTGAGACAAACAGCCAGCAAGCAGTTAATACTGCAACGGTAACCGTCAGTGTTATAGGAATATTTCAAACAGATCATAGTTTCACAGAGAACTCTGCTTGTATCTTTATTTTTATTGTGTGCAGAGTACATTGTAAGGATTTTTTTTTTCTTATTCCATTTTGCTTCCCTTTGCCGCTTTCACACCATGCGTATGTGTGCAGAAGTACAGTCTAATCACCAGGATGCTGTTTCTAGGAGAGATGCAGCTGGGTGTGTGGGACGCTGTGGCAGAGCAGGCGCCACGCGTACAGAGGCTATAAACTTTAACTGGGTTCAATTCCTGACCTCGAGACTTTTGGTGCAAGTCTTCCCCCGTCTTCCTGCCTGCTTCCCGTTTGGTAGCCGTCAGTAAAGTCCGCTAGCACAAAAGAGTGTGGTCATTTTACCTTTCTTCATGGCTGTAAATTCTCCTACTGGAGAGATTGTATCAAAAGCATTAATAAAAGAAAGACTCATTTTTGTCGTGTGTTAACAGAAAATTAAAACTGAGCTTGACCATCATAACATATGGAACAAAACAGGCTTGAGAATCAAACCATCCAAATTAAGTTCACTCAAAATTGTGTTGTTGGGGTGGAGATATAGAGTTACATGGAAAGACATTTGGAGAAATGTGAAGCAACACTTTAAGACATCAGCCAGGAAGTCAGAATAATTTTAGAAATCCTAACCGACTTAGTCTTGAAAAAGTTTTTTTTTTTTTTTTTTTTTTTTTTTTTTTCCATAAAAATAACAAAAACATGGCCCCAACTTACCCCCCCA
>NW_015113145.1:75728-77422 GCF_001443285.1 Poecilia latipinna | reverse complement strand
AAGAGCATGGCCAGGAAGTTTAAATAATTTTTGAAAACCTAACCGCCATATTTTTGAAAAATTTTTTTTTTTTTTTTTTTTTTTTTTTTTTTCCATACAATGCATCAAAGCATGGCTCCAACTGTACGCCTACAAATACACAAACGGATTATACCTACTTAGCCTCGTCCTTACAGCTACTTCATTCACAACTAGTACATCGCATGCCTCCTTCCCCTGCTCCTTCATCAGCTTCAGGCAGCACCTGTAGCAGCGGTTGTTGGTGAGCTCGGGGAATAGATTTCTTCAGACAGAACCCAGACTCTGAGTCTCTCCAACAGGTCATCAGCAATTCACAGATGCTCTTCTCTCTTCCGTAAACCATTTAATTGTCTTTGCCGTAGCGCGGTCATTTCTAGCCACTCAGGCACACGCTCGGACTGATGAGCAGCCAACAAAAAAAGCAACAACCCTTTTTTTGCTTCAAGGTAACGGCGACAGTCAAAGTCACATCGTGCCGTGAAAATTTCACAGTCTCTGGGTCAATTTTACAGCAGCTTCAGCAGTGGAGTAAATGCCGCACTGGTCTGTGGTTAAGAAAGGGCTGAAACGAAAGGCAGTTCACGTTTCATTTATCAAATTATCTACTTTCTCACTTTCAATACTGTAGCCGTGGGTAAAGATTGAAAGAATGAGGTGACAAAGACAAGCAACCAGAATAAGCTTCACTGGGACGGGGGCTGATCTCCCCTTTCAGAGGGGATCACAACTTTGGCTCCTCTTAACGGGGAGAGAGAGACACAGAGAGAGAGAGAGAGAGCAGGAACGGAAGTGGTTTGGACAGCTTGTAAAGGCGCGTTTCTTACAAAGTGTTCCTGGAATATCGCATTAGGATGAGACCTCTGGCAGACCCAACGAAAGGAGGCAGCTGGGGAGGATTTCAGAGAATTTTACCTCGTTGTTGGTCCCAGTTGGGCTGGTCGGGATCGGCTGATCTACTCAGTTTTAACTGTATCTCAAGTTTGTAAGGAATTATTAAGAGAATTTGCATATCGGGTTGAGATCACAGCAGCTCAGCTAGTCGCACGCCTCGGTTGACGGGACGGTTGCGAACGAGCTCTAAACCTTCAACACGTAGAACCTTGAAGCAAGCAGAACACCACAACACCACCACACAGGAGCCAGGCTTTCAATTCACACCAGCTGCATCCATTTTCTTTACACCTTTAATCCTTGGAGGGCATGACGGCCACTTCAAGGACAGTATTGCACCATGTCTCACAGTTCAACTGGTCTCAAGAGCATGACAAAGATGTCGCTGTACTCCAATGTATTCAGCAGAACTCAAATCAGATCAACGTGTGGTGGAATGAAGAGGTTTGCATCACAGATGTGCAGCTGACAAATCTGTTTACAGCTTCTTCAAGCTGCAGACTGCTTCACTGGGGAGTCTCTTCTTATTTACCTGCATGCACTAAAGGTGCTGGCCAAACGAAGCATCTTTCACACTGAGGCAGCTCTAGCTTTAGAAAAACTGCTCTGTGCAGGCAACTGCGAAAAACTAAAACAGAACAGATTCCTATTTTGTAAGAAATCTGAGAAGAAACTAAAACAAATCCACAAACAAGAAGTGACATCCCAACGATCCCCCCCCCCCCCCCCGTCTTTTTTTTTCACCGAGGGGGGGAGACGAACGAACTTTGAGGGGTGAGTGT
>NW_015113145.1:59219-72438 GCF_001443285.1 Poecilia latipinna | reverse complement strand
TTTAGAGAAATATCTGTGAATAAACAGAAAAACACCCAAAAAACAGAATGGCTACCCAACGGACCCCCCCCCCCCCGTCATTTTATTGGCAGAAAGAGGAGGATACCTATATTAGTACAGGTTGTAGAAAATGTAGGGTTAGAAACGGTTTTGAAGAAAAGTAAAGAAGATTTCCAACCAGGGAGGATTTTTTTAAGTATGGAGGAGGAACTGTATAATGGAAATGTGCTCTTAATTTAGATGCATGAATGACAAATCAATCGCAGCTAGCTCAGAAATAGAAAGAGGGCCAAAGAGACGTTCTATCCGAGAAGATAAAACTTAAAAAATGTGAAAAGCAAATGCCAGACTGAATTAAAATACACAATCCAATATTCTTAGATAAGACTAATGCACAGCATTTGCAAAAATCAGAAACAAAAGTTCAATCTTTACTAAAAACGAAGGCCTCGCCATGATCACAGAAGGAAGGCGATAGGGACATATCAGGAATAATAACAGAAAAATCACCCGAGGTTTTCCATCTTTCTTACATTCACCACGCCTGTGGCAATACCACAGTAATCAACTAAAATGTAAAGTCTATTGCACTATACTGTTGGATTTCACCAAGGAAGACCATTCCACTCATCTTTGTTCTGTAAAGCTGCGCCTTAAGATAACCAATGGATACACTTAGATGGAAAAGTTTCTCTTCTTTGAGATTCACTTATCCTCAGAGATCCTTCAAACGATTTCCTGTATAGGCTGTACTTTGAAGTGAGCGGTGAGATTTTTATGATTCGCTGCAGATAGACTGGGAAAGGCCTTGCTGGATGTCCTTAAACGTCGGAGAGACATTACGCTTCAGAGAGCTTTTATAGGTCTCCATTTATCCGTTTCTTTGCACCAGCTAAATCACGAACTCCAGCTATTAAAGGGGATGTCTGTTTAGAGTGGCAATTACTGCTGTGGTTGCAATAGCCTTTGTTGCTAAACGTATTACAACTCATCGTCATGAGAATCCTTACTGTGGTCCAGCAAAGCATCATGTGTCAAACCAAGTTATTTATCATTTTACATTATTTATGCGAAACAAGTGGAGCTTTAAAAACCTGCAATGGTGAACAAAGTCAAGTTGATTGACATTTTATCGGCAGGGCAGCTGGAAGTGGTTCACATGATAAAACCACAATACAATTAAAAAAAGAGACATTACATTACAGTTTTGTTGAAATCAAATATTGTCATCTGAAAGAACATGGTTGAAACAGCCACGTTTCTTTTAAAGAATGAAACATTTTTACTTTGTAGAAGTATTAACTTTGTATTGACTTTAGCAGAACAACTTTTTCACGGCCTACTATTGGCGTTCACGAAGATTAACGATTTAGTTCATCATGCAATCATGGTAAAACAAGAGTACACCTGTTTAATTTTAAGGATTTTGTATATTTTGTACATATTTTGTGGATTTAGGGTGTACTTATTTCTATTTAAATGACTCAAGAACCCCATATACAATTGGCTTATGGTGCGTTTTCATTTTGACTGTAACTGTATTAAACGACATCGAGACGTTTAACTGCAATCAGTTGGTTTAAGTTATTCTGCATCACACACAGCAGTCATTTTGAATATGGAAATATAATTTCTGATTAAACTGGGTTTTTAAATATAAATTTGTTTTGTTATTTTCTTTTGTTGGCATTTTTCAGGGTTTTTATTTTTTTATGGACTGATTGCACCTTTGATTAAAGATTTGTTCATGTTTGCCCCTAATCAGGAGAAGTGATTAGTTCATCAGCAGCAGATGTACGGATCCTGATGTGGTCCATGTAGGACACTTTAGTTAGTTTACCTATTGAACAGCGACCTTGTGTGAAAGCATTGATGTATAATAAACTAATTTTTCCACTTCCTCTACTTCCAGTTATTGCATAGCTGGGAGCAGAGGAAGTGATAGGTTGCTATGTAAAGGACAAAATCAAAGGATTATTATGAGTTATTCCCAAAGCATTCATTGATTCATTTGGACAAGAGAGTTCCCACAAGACCAGAGTGGAGGAAAGTTACCCTGGAAATGTGTCGTCTTGATAAGATAGGATAGGGGACTATCGTCAAATTTGTTTGTGTAAATTCAATTTTTAAGGTTTTTTTCAGCTCGTTGGGAGAGATATTGTGCCGTTGTTTAGTCATTTATGTTTGCCGACAGCCATGCAATGAGGAAAATCGTGATGTGATCCACTGCGATGGTGAGAATTGTCCATATCTGTGGTTGCATTGAAGTTGACCCAAAAGGCTGTGTTGCGCACATTGTAAGTGAAAGAAAGAAGCTGCAAATGAAGCATTAATAACTGGATGAAGGGCTGAAATGTGTCATCTGATGCCTCCTTCCTTACAACCTGCCATGTGTGACACATAATAAACAATTTGAATGCAGATTTAAACAAGTCCTGTTTACTAACTGTGACTGTAATTATAGTCACATTAGCAGTACACATGAGGTACAGCAGCGACTGAATGTAATTTAAGCTTTTTTGTTCAAGCGCAGGCGGTGGTGGTTTCATCAGAAACCATCTTGAAAAAGATGAGTGATCACAGCTCGACTTCTGTCAGGTTCTTGCCAACACAAATTTTGGGTGTATATTGAATTACAATGTTGACTTTGATCAAATTGATTAAGTGGATTAAATTTTTTATTATTATTGTTATTTGCATAGTTGTACCAAGAACTCGATTTGAATAAGTTGAGGGCCTTCTTGTGCCACCGGCAGCAGCAACTAATTAAACCAGGTTCTTATTCGTCAAAAACTTGTTTTAAAGTGTTTAAGGTGCAGCGATGGACTGGCGACCCGCCGTGGTTGACCCCGCCTCTCGCCCGTTGAAACCTGGAGATATTCAGCAGCAACCGTCCGACCCCAGTGGGATGAGGGTTTTAAGAAACTAGATGGACGGATGTTTAAGGTGAAAAGTGTAACTTCATCTATGCAGTCGCTTCATCAAGAATGAGTCCGTTTTCAAAGCAGCACAGCTCTTAATGGCTTTCGTTGGCATTTACATTTGAACACCATGAGTGAGTTGTATGTTCATCTCCATCTCTGCCTGATGGTGCAGCTGCACATTGTTTCTGTTTCACTGAAATAAACTGAGCAAACCATCACTGCTTTCTATATTTTCTGTCAAAGTTTGAGTAGGGAAACGAACAAAAAGCAGGAGCCATGAACCGTTTCACGAAAGTAATTTTTAAATACAAGTAGCTTCAAGTTATAAAAATGTGCCTTCGGAAAGCCTTGAAGATTATTTACATACACGAGAAAATTAAGCTTTGGATGCCTTTTAAGCAATTGAAACATGTTCAGATTTATTAAATTAGCTTAAGTTACACAACAAATAATTAGAGGAGTTTATTTTACTCCACCAGTTAATTTAATGAAAAGTAAAACCTTTTGAGGCACCGAGTATTCTTTTTTTTTTCCAAGTAAGAATAACTAATTATGTTTTACAGTGCAAGTAGCTTACATGTATCCAAGTAAAAATAAATTAAGTTACAGGGAATGAATGTGTCTCATGTACTGTATTATCAGTTGAACTTACTCCAGTCAGTACCATCAAACTAACATTTTTGATTTCAAAATTAAAATAAATTGTAAGGCAGCGAGTCTGGATCATTTTTTTTAAGTCGCCTTATTGCATTTAAAATGCATGTTTAAACTTTCCTGTACCATCTTTCTTGTGCAAACAGCCTCTACCACAAATGCTCATTTTCAGCGTAAATCAACAGTTTCCACTTTTCTTCATGAAACGATCACAAAGTGTTTTTAATGAACATTTCAGCAAAAGGAATGCGTTTACGGAGGACGCACGCACGCCGACAGAAGACTGGACACGGTGTGTCCGGTCACTGTCTTCATGTTCACGACTCGTTTTTCTCTCCTAAGAAGCTGCACCTGCCCCAGCATCTCTGTGTTTAATCAGCTGAGCTACTGCTGCCAGTAGCGTCGTATTATAGATGGCACACTTTGGCCCATTTCTCCCTCTGTAACCTTGTCTCAATTTTGGAAATAGCCACTGAAGACGCTACTGTTGCTATAGAACAGCATCTGTTCTCCATCCTATAGATTTTATTAGAGCCTTTCTGTTTAGCCATTTCTCACCAGGATTGAGATGAATCTCACCTTTTTCTTTACCAGGAAGAGTATTTTTGGACCAGTAACTCTGTTTTTGTGCGACTGCTTTGTCTTCCCAACCACCCAAGTCATTCACATTATTACTGAGCCTGGTTCTGTAGGAAGTTTCCTCCTGTAGTCCTTTCAACTCGCACTACATGCTTGCTCAGGAGGAGGGATTGCTGCAAAGTCAAAGACTTGATGCAATCAGCACAGACTCCTACGACAGGAAATCTTCTATTACCACAGAGCCCTGAGATGACATTTGCTGGGAATTGGCACGTACTGAATTTTTAAAAAATTAAGTAGAACTTTACTCTGTTGTTCAAAGTTTTGTTTTTTGTATGTGGTATAAAATCAGACATAAACTTCTGAGGACATTTTTCTTGACAGGAATAATCCAGGCAACACAGAGAACCTATGAATAGAGCCAAAAAAAATTTCTCAAAAGCAACAAAAACAATTTGTTTTCTTTAAAAATCAAACGTCACTAGTGACTCACTAATATATGCAAACCCTTCTGACAAAAAGATGTCAGAAAATTCGGAATTTTCTCCGTCCGTTTTCAGCCCATTTCTTTTTCAACACCACAAAACATTTAAAAGAGAGAAAGTCAAATACTTGGGAAGGCATGATTTGGAAACCAAACGGAGCACCACCATCTACAAGCGTTGGATTTGTATGAGGCCTGAGCAGCATGTCTTCTAACCTGGCAGACTATAAGTTTGTAGATAGGCGTGCTAATTAACCAGCTAACATCAGCTGGTTAGACTCAGTGTTCCTCAGCAGAATGTCAAAAAGCGATACTGTTCTGTTCAATAAGTTCTGCTTTGTTGTCCTTTGTTCTTCCATCACTCTGCATCAGTGACAATACAAAAATAAGCTAAAAAACAATTTAAATGACCTGTTTAAGTTCGTCATGTAACACTGTCATGTAAGGTCATGTAAGTTTGGCTTTTCAACGCATCTTTAGCTAAAAGAAGCAGATGGGTAAAGCATCAAGCAGCTTAAATATTGCCTGAAATAAGATCCCACATCACAGAGGTGTAGAAACAGAAGCTGCATGGATGTAGAGCCAATAGCAGAGAGATTAAAATGCCATTATGAAGCCATTTAAAATTAGCCTTTACAGCAAAAGAGAAATCCATAGATCTCAGTTCTTAAAAAAGAAATAGCTGGTTATTTGCTAGGGTGCTTTACTTTTGAAGGGTGTCCATTTGTTGTCCTTACAGAGCAGGAATGATTCCACACAGGTCAACACCGGCTCTTAATGGGAGAGCTATTGAGACCAATCAAACCCTCAAGTTCAAATATCAGGAGTAGCAAAGCACTTTACGTCGTAAGGTCCAATCCGGAGACGGACGTCCTTCTCGTTACGGTCCTCTGCATGAAAGTCACAATTTTCCCAAGTGCTCTCCGTCTTCTACTTTTTTGTTTTAATACATGTAGAAAATGACGGCTTGAGCAGATTCATCATCTCCTGCCGAACCTTTTGTCACCCGATTGCAGATTGAAACCAGAGGGAAAGGCATGGAGCCGTCAAATCTTCATGCTTGATCAGTGAATGCGAGACGAGGCCGAATACGTGACGAGGCCGCATCTGCCTGCTGTCATTTCCTGCTCTGAAAAAGCTGGACGCGATTTCCCTCCTTCACCAACAAACTGCTACAGACTTCCCAGGTAGGTGAGGCCACGGCGACGCGACTACAGCGAGACCTTCTCGTCTCTCCAGCAGCGCAATTGTTATCATGTTGATGTTAAATTGGTTGTGTCTGCAGCAGTGAGTCCACTGTTGATGTCTTTTGAACTTAGAATGGGAAAGACAGTATTGGACAGCCGGGAGAATTTATCTGCCGTCATATTTAAATTCGTTTTTCCCCTTCAGCCTTTACTGTGTGACAGAATGATTCTTTCAGAGATTTTTTGTTTGTGTTAGCAAGCACAGTTGATCAGGTCCAGACTGGTAATGACTTAATGAAGGCGCTGCAGAAAGGCATCTGTTTAAATTGTCTTTGTTGAACAAAATTAACTAAAATCAACTTGATACATTTTGGTTTGTTTTTTATGACCTACATTTAACTTCCAAGCATCGTCAAGGACTTAGTTTAACTTTTGTGGCACTGTGTGGGTTTCATATTTTAGAGATTATTCATGTAGTGATTTATGTTTTCTTTTCTTTCCGTTTGTCCTCTAGAGGACCATGAATGAGAGATCCAGCTAACTGAATACTAAAGGCTTTTTTTACTGGTTGTCCACTAGGTGAGTCAGTGTAACTCAGGAATTAACCTGCGAAAGAAAAAATAAATTTGATTATCAATATTACAGCATGCCTGTAATATTTTGGCTTTTGCATTAACTGCTCCTAATAAAAAGTTTACCCTGTTAGAGGTGAACTTTAGTCCACCAGATGGAGGTATTGTAAACATCTACATTCATTTCCTCTCATCTAGACTCTGCAACGTCTCAAGAGATTTTCCATTGAAAGGAAAACCTAATGATATAACTCAAAGAGAATAAAGGCAATTCACCAACTGCTGTCCTCTTAATTTCTTTCATTTGCTTCAGTTATTGATTGGTTGGAAGGCAGAGCTTTCATGGTCCTGCTCTCCAATCTGGAAACTTTTTCTGCACCCGTTTTGAATAGTCAAGATAAGAAATGAAGCAGATCCTGACCTGAACCAAGAGTCGGCTTGATAAGCCGCTGATCCTGCTCTGTGGTTCAAGGCCAGGGTCTCAGTGCAGCGCTCATCTTGCTCAGCAATTAGTTTACCTGATTTCTTGTAGTTTATTCGTCATTTGTTCATTCCCATCAAAAGAGGATTTCAGCAATCTCCTTGGACGTCGAAACGTAACGACTTCTCAAACTGATAACTTCTGACATGGACATGATTTCTTTTTTGGACAGGCAGCATACGGAAATCCTTCTGGCCTTCGAACACCTCAAGATTCCCCAAAATGAGCCGGAGGGAGGGATGTTGGGGTTCCCCTCCTGAACTTGTTAATGTCATGGTTTTCTTACCAAGTCATCTGCTTTGTATTTTACACAGTTTGGAGTTTCAGCTTCATATTAAAGTTGAATATTTCTCGACCCCCTCTCCTCTCCACTTGGATCTCGCTCTATATTGGATTACGCCAATGCTGGCAGTTAATTTCAGCACACCAGGGCTCACAATGCAGCAGCCCTGAGGCGGCTGCATGGGAAACTCTGTCATTTCTCTCCATACGGATCCATCCTCATAAAGGAAGAATATGTTATGAAAATGTGCAGCAGGTTAGCAGTGCGACCTCCATGTGGCTCTGACTCCAACTGGGCATGTACGTTTTGTCGTTACACGGACCATCATACAGGTACAACTAAAGAAAAAAATCTGAATATTTGAACAACGAAAAAAATTCTATATTTTTCATTTAAGAAAGTGAAGCTCATTTTGTGAATATCCGTTACAGCTAAATCACTCAAAGTACCTGCAAAGGTTTCCTGACCCTTTAAACGGGCCGTCAGGCTGGGTCAGCAGACATGGGGAATACTCCTGACCGATCAGATGTCCACTGTGGCCTGGTGTGAGGATGATTTTATCGTCTTGAATATGAAAATAAAAAAAGCACCATGGGAAAAGAAGTGGAGGTGGTTAAGAAAAATTATCTGGACAACAGACTGGACTGGAGACGCAACAGTGAAGCCGTCTATAAGAAGGGTCAGAGCAGACTGAGCTTTTTGCGGAAGCCAAGATCCTTCAATGTTTGCAGCAAGAAGCTGCAGATCTTCAATAACTCTTATTGAGAGCATCATGCTGCTGGGGCAGCAGCATCAGAGCCAGGGACCTAAAAGGCTCAACAGCCTGATAAAGACGGCCGGGTTCTGTTCGAACCTCTGGAAGCATTTTGCATGAAAATCAAGAAAATTACAGACAACCCTGACCGTCCTCTTGACGAGTCTTCAGTCAGAGGTTTCTTCAAATTCATTATAACACAGACTGCAACAGGAGATACTTCCTGCCCACAGCCATCAACATCTACAATAACTAACTAAATGAGTCACAACATTTCATTTCTGAAGACGGTCTACTCGCTCCACGATGAGGGTAAGCCACAGAAGGCCATCGCTAAAGAACGCGGCTGTTCAAACAGTACTGCATTTAAGCACAGAAAGTTGAGCAGAAGGAAAAACTATGGTAGGGAATAAAAGAAACCAGGTTACCTGCAGTAGTGAGAGAATTGTCAAGCAAAATTCACACAAGAACTTGAAGGAGCTTCACCAGAGCTGATTTAGTGGTTCTGCAATTATTTTCAGTCTATAATTATTTATCTGTGGCATAAAAATATAGAAAAGTTTTCTCAGTATTCAAATGGTTTTGACGTATCTACACATGGTAACCTGTGACAACAGTAAACGTCTGCATACATTATTTTCTCCCGTGTTGAAAGTAGGCATCATCCCAGGATTTATCCTTCCTGGCATCCTCCACCTTCAGAAACGGTTTTACCTTTATGTGCGAAACATATTTAGAGCAGAGTGTAAAAATTATTCAACGGTCCAAAAATAGCCAATATTCCATCATCAAGCTGTAATGAAAAAAGAAATCTAAAGGCTATGCATCCATCACAGCACAAAGAGAAGTGATGTGATGAAGGAGCGCAGAAAACCATTTTCAACCTGCTGCATTTCTGTTTTACTTTTTAGTTTTCTACCTGTGCAGAGATGGGCTACATCTGATCTGAATTTAAAGCTGATTGCATCTCTTGCTCGTTTCTGTCTCTTTTTATTATTATTCCAAAATCACAACCCAGACAACATTATTTGGTCAACAATGAAAGTCACATTCCTGAGACAAAGCTTCTGGATTGCAAGTTGTTGTAACGAAGACTAAAGTGGAATTATTCCACGAGAAGAATGTGAATGAATTAGTACAATATATTTTCTTTTCTTTTTTTATCTGTGGAGTAATTAGAAATAGTAGTTTAATGCACAACATATCTTTTTTGTAGGATGTCAGAAAAAGGATTTTCCAAGCTGTGAGATTTATGGTTTGTATTGCCGTCATTTTTCATTCGTGACAGCACATGTGCCTTCCTGCCAGTTTGTTTTTGAGATAAAGCATGTGCTAAATGTCACGTCACGAACGGAAGTGGATTACATTTGGCTGATTAGAGGGAAGAATTCGGTTTTAAAAGGCTTTCCTATAGTCTTGCTGACCGCTCGGCCGTCTCACGCTGAAAACCGTTTTAGCAGAAAGAAGAGCACAAATTCTCACTGGATGTTCATTTGTTGGTCCATTCGGTGCCTCATCTCTGTCCAACACACACTCATGTCAGTACAAACAGCAAATTAATGCACTGAAGACATTTTGCCAGTGTGCCGAGAAAGCCGGTGATTGAACCGCTAAAATCCTTACTGGAAGATTTGAGGATTGACAACCTTCAGTAGCTGGAACATCATATTGCCATTTATGCAAAAAGAAGAAACGGTAACTACGAGCAGGTGAACCCAGATATAACACTATCCACATATGGTCGAGATGATATGCAACTTGAGATTTAAATCCACAGGGAATGTGTGTTTTTGCCATTTCACTTGGAGAAACAGCAATTTTGTCTCACCTTTGGACCATTTACATGCATTAAAAAAATTAGATATTCAAACCTAAACAGTTTGAAACAAGGCTTCGTTATAAGCTATAATGCAATTAACTCATTTGTTGCAACTTTCTAAAATAATATATATATATTTTTTTTCACTTACTCTATAACTAAAAGGTCCATCATTTTAGTACAGAACTGTATATCAAATTAAACTTATTTCTCCAATATGGGGCTGCAACAATTCATCGAATGAGTAGAGTAACCTGATGGTAACGCAGATCATTTCCTACGAAGCTTCATTAAATTATGTCTAACTATTTAGCGCCATTCATTCGGGTCGGATAATCATTTGTGTTTTGCAACGCTCTCACTCCCACCAATGAGTCGATGATTTGGCATAACGGAGTAACCAAACATACTTTTTCCCCAGACATGTCAGATTTCCACGTTTTGTCCAGAGCATCCGAGGGGATTTCATCGGTTGATGAAAATGTCAGTTTTTTTCATGGCATCCTTAACTTGACTGGCGCTATGAATGTTATGACGGCCGTTCTGTTATCCTGGGAGCTTCGGCCTACAGGACGGTACGAAGTGAATGAGGCATGAAACACATGGACACAACGGCTATCAAATGTTTGTGCAAAGTGAGAGTTCGTCTAATAAGTGAAGATAAATATGTTAACTAAATACTTAAGCATACATTTAAAGTGTCTTTAGCCATTATTATTGTTACAGGTTAATTTTCTAACCTACAGAGAATAGTAAGTATTAGGAATGATATTGATGTCACAAATTTCAACTTTGCAATAAAAAAAAAAAAAACACAATAAAGAGGTTAGGCCTGACACAGAAGAAAATGGTTTCTCACGAACTCCAACCTGACAATAAAATATGCATATAAATCTTTGCCATCACTAGAGACACTTTGATCTCGTTTAATCTTTTGCTTTAAAAAGAAATGCATTGCTCTTAAACTTGATGCCGGTTCTACTTCATAGATATTCTGGTCATTGAAAATATTCAGGAGTCGTTTCTGGTTCGGTGTTGTTTATACTCGGAGTTCTAGGACTTCTTTTCCACCAAGCTTCTCTTTCTGGTAATTTCAAGGAAATGACTGAAAATATAAAAACAACAACTAAATATGCCAGTAACCGTCAAGGCAGCACAGTGGTGCTTCTATTGGTAGAGAACTATGACTTGAGGAAGATTTCCCACCAACACTTTCACTTCAGACCATTTCTGCCGTTTGCTTTACGCATAGCGCCAGCGTCTTTGGCACTGAGGAGAGAAGACGTATTTCAGGTTCTTTGCTGAAAGGCTAAATACTCAGAAACAGATATTCATCACTCAGAATGTGAAGGCCCTTCCTGTGCCTAGCTCAATCACACATCAAACCGAGGAGTTCTCCTGTGCCGAACATCTATCGAGCAACAGAAGCAGCGTGGCCGACGACGAGGAAATGCGCTGTAAACGGGAGCCTCTTTTATTAGCGCTCTGAGTGATCATTGAGCAAAATATTAAATTATGGAAGAGAAGGCTCGAGTGACAGGAGGCAATCACGCAGTCAGAGTGATATGTAATTGTTTTCTGATTTGTAATAATAGGGTGAGAGGAAACATTGGCCTGCCATAATTGACGGTGAAGAACAAAGTTTTGTGGTGGAAAATTGGAATCCTCAGGGGATGTGAGCTCATAATAAGAAAGAGAGAAAGACATGTGGAAAAAGCAAACCAATTTGAGTTTAGGAGACAGAATAAATATGTTTTAATATTACGAGTGCGTACTCAAATGTGCAGGAGGAAGATAAATATGCTAATTTTTCACAACAGGAGTTTGTTGTCACAGTGGCAGAGGGACGGGAAGTTAATGGCGGGGTCAAATGCCACCTCTGCCTTTAAAAAATGTCCCAATGTAACGTTTCTGGAGGCATGGCTGCAGGCACCGATTTCACATCGTATCCCCATCGGGTCTTTTTCAGTCCACACGTTCACAGAAATACATTTTCTCCTAGACTTGAGCGAGTCCTAAACACGAGCGACATGTTGGACTGAATGATGGCCTTTGTTTCGCCGGAAGGGACGGCAGATTGTCTGAGCTCAGACGTACGAGTCTGGAGCCGGACACCGTCAAAGTTTTGAGATACGTCCGTACCTTTAACGCATACGTGTCGTTTGCCGGGATGGGGTTAAGTTTTTATTACTGTGACGTCTCCGTCATCCTCACTGCAGACTAAAGATCTTTAGCTATAATATTTAGTAGTAGGTTAATATAGAGACATCTTGTCTGTCAATGCTGTAGCAGTGGCACCTGTTATACGCCGAGTCTCAGAGCTGAGGTGCTGATCCCTGAGGTTTTCATATCTCCAAAAAACAATGTTTATTTGTTAAACTGTATTTTTTTACAAAGTGTATCAGATGCATTATGTTGCAATATTACAAAAAAATATTCAACATATTTCAACATCTAATATGTTCTGACAAAAACAACTATATTTTTAAGTCATACATTTCTAAATATTATCATTACTGTTAAATAATTACTATTATTTAACAGTATAAATAATTATATCTTCTAGTTGGTTAAAAATCAGCATAAACTGCATCTCAGCGAGTACTGTTCCCCTATTAGATGTCAGCATTTTTCCATTTCTGGCAAATTCATGCTGAGCAACTTCCCTCTGACTCAAAAAAAAAAAAAACATTTGCAGTCAACAAAGCCGACGAGGAGCATGTCTTTATCATCTCAGAGACAAGGTCTGGCACTTCATCTGCACTCCTGCAGGCGAACACTGTGTTATCTGACAAACCCCAACTACTGCCGGATGTTACCGTTTTTATTGGTGCGTCTCAAGGAAGACTTGGATATAAAGAGAGTACCATTTGTACTCGAGCTTAGTTTGGCAGGGGGGGGTTTAAAGAGATTTTGTAAAAGCCACAAAGTTTTAGTCTACAACTCTGATCTAAGGATGAGTAGATAAGAAAAAGAACCCAGATAAATGGCCCCTTTTCATTTTTTCTATGTGTTTTGGTGGATTTTCTTCAATAATTAAAAACTAGAGGCATTTAAAAATCACTTGTATTTTGAGTGTGTGTCATTTTTTTTTGCCTTCATTCCCCCCCCCCACCCCACCCCACCACCATTTATTTTATTATTTAATTTTGAAGAAATATGATTACATTTTCAAATTCAAAACGGAGATAAAAAGTTATGGAGTTATCGACCACTGGAAAGCCAAACTGATCAAAAGATTTGCCAAAAAAAATAAAAAATAAGTTGAGATGATGCATTTCAGATTAAATTATTAATTCAATCTAAATCAAAGAAAGAGAACGTCATTGTTTAGAAATACAGATTTTATTAAAATATTTTAGCTGTAAAGTCTGGAAACTCAAACTGTTTTTTTTTGTTTGTTTTTTTTACTAATCTGAATAGTTTCACCCCCCCCCCCCCCCCCAACCAACAAAAAAAAAAAAAAACAAACACATCACTCC
>NW_015113145.1:38689-56096 GCF_001443285.1 Poecilia latipinna | reverse complement strand
AAACCCAAATTTTTTTTTTTTTTTTTTTTTTTTTTCAAATTTGAAAATTTTCCCCCCCCCCCCCCCCAACAATCCTTAAAAATGATTGAAGCAAATTCTGCACTTCAAGGCTTTAAACTCTATATTCCCCCTATCAGCAACCTCAATCTCATAAACTGCTAAACATGAAAAGCCCATCCTCATTTTTATTAAAGTAAAAATAAAGAGACTTTTGATCAAAAAAAAAAAAAATCCCCATCAGTACTCTGTCTTTAAAAAGACAGAGCACCGATATTTTAGTGCCAAATCACTGACAACAAAAATCACTTCAACACCGCAAAGTTTTTTCTGCTCCATATTATGGACCAGGAGGTCGTAACACTGAAATCCCAAGGTAAGCAGAGTTTAGATAAGGGTGAAAATTTCACACAGGCCTGGTAAAACTACATGTGATGATGATGAATGTACAGCAGCGCGACACGTCAAATAAAATAAATAAGGCTATGTTTCTGGAGCCAACAGCACAGCAGAGAACACGTCAGCTCAAGAGGCAGACGTGCAGCTTAATGGTTCAGAGTTTTAGAGCTTTATTCTTTCTTGACTTTTTCTTCTTTATTCTTGATCCCAAGAATAAATCCTCATTTGACATATCTGGCTGGGCATGCTAAAAGGAAAAACCTCTGGGATTTCACTGGAACAGGAGAAGTTGTAGTGTGTCGTTATGGAGCAAAGAAAAAAAAAATGGTATTTGAAGTTTAATGTGTGAATAGTAGAAACACAGCACATTAGCATCATTCTTAGTATTGATCTAGTTGACACACTGTTGTGAGTTTATCACTGTACAAGAACATAGTATAGATAAATAGAGACTTTGATTTGCATAATTAAAAAAAGGCATTATACAAGCGGCACAAAAAAAGAAATGAATAAGGTAATAACTACAATACTTCTGAGTTTTGTGGATATTTCTCAGAGGTCTAACAACAAGATTATTACAAAGTAGTAAGTTAGTGGGTCATAATTTAGAAAAAAAATAATTAGAACTACAACTAATAAGAGTAGTGTATGGTACTTTTCATTTCAAACTATAAAATTGTTTTTTAAGATAATTTGTGACGCCACATTCTTACCCACAGCAACGTTATTTTAGCACACAACGCCACAGCTTTAGCCAGCAAAGTGAATTTAAAAAACACTCAAGGAGCATCACACAGCTCTCACTTCAAAACATTCATAGTTGATAAAAGCAGCATGTGTGAAGTCTGGTTAGTGGGGAAAGGAGGAAGAGGGCTCAAAGGAACGCTGATATCCATTTTCTTGGCAACTTAAATTTGTGCCCTGGTTGCTAAGACTGTTGGGAAGAGGAGCCGTCCAGCACAACGTGGAGCAGTTCTCGTTTCTCTCATCCACATCCTATTTTCTCTCTTCATTCTCTCGCTGCCTCCTTACCTTCTTCTCTCCCTCTTTTCCCCAGCTGTACTCCTTACCTCCAGTATGCCACGCTTTCCATTTCTCTCTGATTTACCCCCCGCTCACTCAGCTCACAGTTGGTGGATGGTTTTTGGTCTCTTTACCCTCTTTTTCTGCTGAAGGCAGACAAATAAAAACAGCTTCATCTTACGGATGAATACGTTGTTGCATCCGCTGAGAGGGACAAACAATTTTGTATGAAAAGTATGCCGTATGATAGCTCTTGAGCACAACATTCCCTTTTTACCTCTTAGTAAGTCAAGCAATGTCCTTCCTTTGTCGTGTTTGGTAGTAAAGAGAACCCGAGTGTAGAGTGGATGAAAAAACAAACATAAATGAAGACGGGAAACTTACAGACAGAAATAATGGTGGACACTAAAATGCAAGGAACCATGAAAATAATGGAGTGCAACGGAAGGAGCCAGTGGAGAGCAATGCGAACCATAAAGCTTAAAACTGAGGGAAAAGAAATGGTGTCCAGTAACCTGCCTGATCAGAAGGACAAATCAGAGGCAAATGAAGGCAGCTGGGAAAGAGAAATTAAGAAATGAGAAACAGCTGAGCAGATCAACAAGCTGGCAGGCAGAGGAGACAAGATGACTAAAGCAGAGAGGACAAAAAGAGGAAAGAGACAAAAACATCAAATAATCTAAAAGACAAAACAAAGCACAAATAATGAGAACTAGCTAACACAAGGGAACAACTGAAATAAGATCTCAACAACTGAGCATTAAAACCATAAAACGGAAACCTACGAGTCCAAACATCTACAGAGAACATCCGTCTGCAGCGGTGATGAATAAACTGACCGAGCACTCCTTCCTCCTGAATGTGAAGTCCCTCGTGTCCTCTATTACTTTCCAGGGTGAGTCAAGGATGCTATACTGAAGTGAAAAGGTTATCCCCTGCGCAGAGAAATCACCTCATATATAACCAGGTAATTACTTCCCGATGCCTCGTGGTGTAAATCAATAACCTCAGAGGTTCATGGGTGCGACAAATGTAGCTGCACCCTCAGTCACATGCTTTCACCTCTGACCTTCGAGTCATTACCATCCTGTACCTTACAGGTACTTGGCCATTTCACTGCAAAAGTAAACAGTTATGGTGCATGAAGGATCAGTAATACAAGGTAACATTCGTGTAGATCACTGGCCCGAGTCGTCTTTCCATTAATTATATGATTTTTAAGAAAAACTTTCCAAGTAGGCTCATTAGCGATTTTGTTTTAATTTTCTTTATGTTCCAAAAGCAGAGCAGTCGGATGTCAGACTCCTCTGCTGTGGACCATAATGTGATGCAGCGCCGTCTCTTCTGCTGTCATCTGTTGGGGCAGCAGCATCAACAACCCGAGATCTCTGGAGATGATGGTGCAAAGAAGGATTTTACATAAAAATCAAACAAATTATGGACAACCCTGACCATCTTCTCCATGAGACAGTGATTGAAAAGAACTACATCTTCAGCCAGAGGCTTGTTCAAATCCGTTGCAGTACAGACCGCTACAGGATATTATGCATGCAGATTTTACACATCTTTGTTTTTAATGCTGTAGTGTGTGAACCATAACAAATTTTCTTTTTTTAAACAAATAGTTTTGTCTGTCATCACGGAGTACAGAACAACAAACAACTATGGTACTTTAAAAAAGAAAAGTGTGTTTACGTAAATGCTTGCTCAGTTTTCTCACATGCATTAAATGAACGCATCGTGCGAAATGTTGAGTTTAAAATCCTTCCTAAGATCCCGTCGGCTCTGGAAGTCGGGGATCAAACCGCAAACTTTTCAGCTGAAATCCCGAGCAACAGTTTCAGGTTTCTGATCCGAGAATATTTTTGCATACTAATGGCAAAATTATCTCCCCGTTACCACGTTGTATGGCAAAAAGATTGCCTGTGCAAAACAACTTCCACCATCTGCTGAGATAGATAGAGTCTGTCAGGATCTTCAAAGAGGTGAAGTAGATGGAGCTTTGACACAGAACCGATTCATTCTCAATCCCCACAATTTACATATTTAGATAACATTTTAGTTCCTCTATCCCACCCATAAGTGAGTCAGGCTACTGATGATCCCACTGTAGGTTTACCTTCACATCGAGTACACCAGTGTGTTTGTACCCTGTATTGGCTGTGTGTGTGTGTGTGGGAGGGCGTTCACAAGTCAAGAAAAAGACCCGACGCAACCACATCCCGACGCGCAGCATGTTCGTCTCTGAATGGGCTTCAGTCGACAGAAAACATGAGTGCAGGCGTACGGTGGGAGGAAATCGGAGAACTCGAAGCCGTCAGCCAATCAGCATTAATACAGCAACAAGCAGAGCTGCTAAAGCGAGGACACAAAGACTTCTGTTAGTCTCCTACAGAGAATTAGATGAATACACAAAAGGCATGCGTTTGAGCCTTTGTTTTTGCCTTTCATGTCTGAAGCACATAATTGGGAAGAAAAATATAGATTGTGAAGTTGCCAGCAGAAGAAACGCACGGCGGCCGTTTTCTTGGCTGCAGGCGAGCCGAACAGAAAGGACGTTCCAGTAAGAGATCACAGAGGATTTTCAGAGAACTGGCCCTGGCGCAGAACTGTCTTCACCTTCCAACCGGAGCCGGGCGATCCGCGAGGATTCTGCTTTCTGGATCACTCCTCTGTGGCTCTAGGATGTCTTCTGTAAAAGGCATAGATCATCTGAAACTAATGCTTTGTTGTTCAAGGTGAAAGTACTTATTCTAAATATCTAAGGGTAGATGATTGAAGATTCACAGATTGGTGTAGTGGGTTAAAAGGACTGAATGGGTATAAATGGATTTGGTTATAAGGGAAGAGAAGAGTTTTTATACCATGAGGTTTATTTTAAGCGCTGTGGGTTTCTCTGCATTGTGGCATGTTTTAAATGAAGAGGGAGGTTGTGTGATATTTTACTGCTCCTATGGACCTATGGCACCGTTTTGATTCCACATATCTGTGCACAAGCAGCACATTGGAGCATAGTGAGATGAGTGTCGGGGCAGTGTTGCTCTATTTACGACATTAAACTAAATTTTACTTTTTGCTCCACATGCTACCATCCACGTAACTAGGAAGGTGGAAACAGAAAGAGGAAAAATGATAAATTTTTCATTTAATGACTGAATAGAAGATGGTTGTATGCATATGGCTTTAAGCTTTGCAGCAACCCCAAAATGTTTGAAGTCGCAACTGCATCCCAAAAATGACTGAGGGACGTCAGACTGCGGTGAGAACGACTCCATTTAAAAACAAGCCTCCGAGTTCGTTGGATACAACTTTTCCAGAAGCTTCTCACAACAGTTTGCTGCTTGTAGAGCACAGGCGTAACAGAGTCAGTTTTAAAATGCACCGTTTCAGCTCTGCCTACAGATTTTCTATGAGACCAAGATTAGGGCTTTGTTACGGCCCATTTGTACCCGAGCTTTAACTTCCTGACTGACGCCTAGAGATATTTTTTCAATATTTCTACATAATGTTCTTTCTTGGTGTTGTCATCTACTTCGTGCCCCAGGTCCCTTCTGCAGCTGAGAACTGACGCAACGAGCTGCTGTCAAGGCCGTACACTTCAATTGTGTTTTTAGGAAAATCTAAGCAAGTTGATTTTTATTTGAACCATTTAGTTTCAGTTTTATCAAACCACAGGTCATTCTCCCAAAAATCAACGAGGTAAAACTTAGACATCTAGCTAGTTGTTCTTTGAAACACTCTGCTTCTTTTGCACCGTGCCCTGCTGTGGATGAACAGGCCATTTGTGTTTTCCTTTTAGCACCACAGAGGTTACGGTAGACTCAATGAAATGAGTCACTTTTGACTTTGAGCTTCATGTTAAATTAACTTGACTGACTGTGTTGGATGTTTGTTCTCTTTTGGTCCATGTGTAGATATCGTAAAATTAACAAAAAAAAAAAAAAAAAAAAAAAAGGACGCCGAAACTCCTATTCACTCAGGTATTTAGGCAAAATTATATTTCTGTATAATCTAAAACTAGGGCTGGGAGATTAATTGATTTTGTCGATTAATCAAAATTTCTGTTTATGAAGAAAAGACACCTTCAAAGACAGAAAACTAGAAAGTTCCTGATTACGTATTCTGCAAGTTCCCCGACTGTTCTGAACATGCATTAAACATCCTGGCTGAAGCCTGGAGGAGCCAGTTAGAAGCTCTGGTAGCGTATGCATAACTTGCGGTCTGCATGCACCACCATGGACTGGTTGGAGAATCTGAAGCAGAACTGTAAAGGCAAACCTGGTCCCTCCCACACCAGGCTGGCAACACTACAACTACTTTTATCAACGTTGATGGTGGTTCAGATGCTACGTGTGTGTGCTGCTCCCTCACTGCGTTGGGATACAAGACTGGATCTCACCCAGCAGCAGGGGCGCCGCCAGGAATCTTGGGCCCCATGACAAAAAAAAGTTACAATTTTTTGAGTCTATTTGACCCACAAAAAGCATCACAATTTTAAAGGTTTGCAACTGCCTCTCTTTCTTTGGTCCAATACTGATACTAGGACAGTATTCACTGCTCATGAATTTTACATACAACAGTTTACATACAGTATGCAAATACGTTGCTTACATTTTTTTCTATTACTGAAATGGCTTTCCCCACAAGCAACAGTCAAAGGCAACGTGCAAAAGCAATCCAGACTTCTCAAAAAAAATGCTATGTAGTTATATTTTATTCAAGCTGCAGTATGTAATTTTAATTTTTTTTAAATTCTCCATATTTGTTAAAGCTGTCACCATGTTGTGCCAGTCTGTTATGAGACAAATAATCTGTGAAAATAATCAATCTCCTCCCTGAACTACTATTGCTAGCGAAAGTAATGCAACGTTCCGACCAAAAACAACCAATCAGAAGCTGGAGGAGGGTCTTGGTGTTGTCAATCAACCTCATTCACTCGCTGCTAAATATGCTAATGGAGGATAAACAACTTATTACAGGAAAAATGTTTGTCTGCCATCATTGGTAACTATGCTAACTAGACTGAGCATTCACAACAGGCTGCACTAGCTACAGCAATCTCATGTGGGATGAGCAGCCACATGAGATTGTGATTGACGGCACTAAAACTCTCCTGCCACTGACTGGTTGTTTTTAGCACTGGGAGAAGGCAGAGGAAATAGATTTTTCACAGATTACCTCCCATACCATACTGTCACAACAAAATGAGAGTTTTAACAAATATGTGAAAAAATACATACATTTTTAAGTTACATACTGCAGCTTTAATTTCACTTAGGAGGGGGCAGGTCAGGAGGGACGTGGGTTAGAGCTGCTGCTGACTGCTACACCAGTCAGCAGTCATATTTCTGCAGGAAATATCGAAAAGCAGAACAATTCACTGGTCAGTGTAGAAGAGTCCATTGCTGGAGTGCAAGAGACAGTCGACATAGCAGAGAAAGAACAGCCCTCTAAGTCTGAGGAACAGCTGCCAAAGACGATGCGCAATAAGAAGAAAACGATACCGTTTCACATCCGGTTGGAGAAACATGCCCCCGCTGATCTAAGGACTTCAGCTGAAAGAACTGGAACGGAAGGCGATTCACCAGTTACTGAAAAAGCATCGATCTCCGTACTGCAGGAGACAATCGATCTAGCAGAGAAGGAAGAGTCCTTTAAGTCTTGCGCTGAAAATGTTAAGCAGGACACTTCTCTGCCTGAAGAAGGTTTCTTAAAAAAGGAGATTTGCGCCAAGGAAACACCATTGGTAACTGAGCAGGATTTCATATCCAAAACACAGAAGATACTGGATCAGCAAGAGGGGGAACAGCTGCCAAAGACTAAGCGCCTCAAGAAGAAAAAGATACCGTTTCATATCTGGTTGGAGAAACATGCCCCCACTAATATAAGGACGTCATCTGAAAGTACTGGAATGGAAAATGATTCACTGGTTACTAAACGGGAAAAGATCTCCGTACTGCAGGAGAACAGGTAGCCTCCTTGGAAAAGCAGCGTTATTCCAAGGACCTCAATTGGGAAGCATCGAACTACAAAAATACTTAATGAGACAGCTTGATGAGATGTTCGATGTAAATCGCAAACTGAGTGCTAAACTCAAATACCAGAAAGATATGTTGAGCAAAGTACTGTCAGAGCAAAGACAAAACAGGAAGTCAACGGGGTGGGGCCACAAGTGGGATGAGTGATTGCCGGGAAAAAGAGCTAATATTGTTGTTAATTGGACATTTTAAATTATATTAAAAAGCCAGGACATTAGTACTCATGTTCATCATTATAAGATGTTTAATTCAAATTCTAAACAGAAAATCAGACAGCCACATTTATTAACTAAAGGGAGATTTAGAAAAAGAAAATGTAAACAACGAGGAACAAAAAGAATTTTCGAAGTCTAAACCTTTACAAATTGGGAAAAAATTTAGAAAACTATTAATCTTTCTGGGCGAGACAGAATCTCTATATATAGATCTCTCTTGCTATATTTTATACATATATATATATATATAGAGAGAGAGAGAGAGACAGATCTCTATATCCATCTCTTTATGTAATATATGTTTAGATCTATATATATATATACACACACACACACACACACCTTTGAGAAACTGAGATACTCATATTATTGGTAGATTTCTGTGTGAGCAGTTTATAAACGCACAGCGTCCTCCATGCGCAGAAGAGGAACAGCAGCAACGCAATAAGGATGTAACGAGGGATGCTGCTGTTTATTACGATTTTAAAGTTATTCTGGAGTTGTCAATGTCACAAGATCATAAGATGAAGGAAGTTAGTAAAAATAAAGCACAACTAATTACAATGGCCTTTTGTGGCACATTGAAAAAGCACAAAACTTTGGTTTGTTGACGATCTGCATTCCCATTTTAAGTGATCCATAAGGGATCGTCATTATGTATTCAGTGGATCCAGACTGAAACTGACGAAGCAGAAACCTTTGAGAACCAGATGGAACCGTCCCTGCTGACTCTTGATCATCAAAGAATATATTATGCAAAATTACCAGAAACACACAAACTGCTGCTGAAAAAAAAAAATTTGTGGACCAGTTCTTTGCACCGTAAAAAGCGTTTTGCACGGACAGGAACCATGAACAGTGTTAAATCTCTTTTATAGCTAATTGTACAACTTAAAGGTATAAACTTTGACAAAGGTTATAAATCCTAATACAAGTGTTATGTTGCTGTTTTGATATATAGCAAAACACTTTCAAATTATTTTCTTAATAGGAGCCAAATAGCCTTCTATGCAGACTTTCCCATAGTTGAGATGAGAAAAATATCTCCCATTTTTAACTGTTTTTTTTTTTTTTAGACATAACCCGTTTCTTGAAAACAGTTGCAAATGTATTGAAAATGATAGAGTATTATCTCTTTTTTTTGTAGTACAACTACCAACTCAGACATGTTTGCATCATGACAACCCTACAGTGGAATAAAGTGTGTGTGTGTGTGTGTGTACTCCATGTTGCATCTGCTGTGGTATTTGTTTATTCTATGCTTATTTCCAAGCTGACAAATCTCAGAACATTGAAATCACCACTCATAACCTTTCAGTTAAACTGTTTCAAACACCAAGGCATCCATGCAAAGCAAAATGTTAAATAACTTCATAAATATTTCATGTTTTCAGAAATCAATCTTTGGATGCATGTAGGGCCACATCTGTACATGCCGTGCGCTGCTGCGGCAGAGCGCTCACCAAAACCCTGCAGGAGTCAGACTTCAGAGGAGTTGAGCAAGACTCAACTTTTACTAACAGGAAGCCTCTGATCAGTTGCAACTCCTTGAACAAGGATTTCTGAATGGCAGGCAGCAATGTTATCATTTGAACTGAGGCCCCTATGTTCTTAAGAGACTGTGCGCAAGGCGGAGTACATCTTGAAAGCTGCTCCACCTCACATGCAGCCTCAGAGGAGGAGAAGTTCTCTGGAGCAAAGAAACTTCTCTACAGCAGAGCGGAGGAGCTGCTGCAGGCCGTCCGAACGGTCTGCTTCAACTCACACACACTTTGAGTACAAGGACCGTCACGGCATTCAGGTTGTCTTAAGTACAGTTTTAACCCAACAGTAAGTTTTTGGGCTGTGATGAGGAGCCAGAGTACCCCAAAAAAAAATTTGTTTAATCGTATAAACCTGCAAGATCCACGCAGAAGGATCCAGGGTTGGGATTCAAAATGAATACCTTCTAGTTTCAAGACAACAGGACTACAAACTTTGCCATAATATTTCAGTGATGCATTCAAATCAGTTCTATTTGTATTTTCAGGGTGGGAATGATTGTACAATTTTGGTCGAATTTATCGGGATCTTGCTCTAAACCAAACAGGGTTAGATTTACACACACAGAATAAAGTACATCCATAAACAATTTGAACATCGACCTTCAACAAGTTTCTGTCATGAGTCAGGTTGGATATCTGACCACTGCTGCTGGAAGAATTTTGTAACATCAACATAGCAGGAAAATGTGACACAAAGCCTTTTCTTTCCTTTTTTCTTTTGCCCAAATCAGACATTTTTTTACCACAGTCCGAACGGCCCGATCCCGATGTCCACCCCGGCCAAGTCGGGTGCGTCTGCAATCAGAATGGTCATTTTGCATCTTATCCGACTTTTATGTCATTAATGTGAAAGAATAGAAATATCATTTATAATAATGGGGAAATCCTGGTGCAACAGTAGTGAAGAGACAGGCAAAGTAAGTAGATTCACACAAATGTAAGAATGTGAAATGTATAAAAGCACGATAAAAAGCAGGCAACCCATAAACAGAGGCCTCAGTTCTCAACGCCTCCCTCTTGGGTTCGAGTCCCAACCCGATGACCTTTGCCGCCTCTTCCATCTCTCTCTCACAACCCGCTTTCCTGTCTGACAATCATTAAATAAAGGCCACTGGAGTCAATGAAACCTTTAAAAAAAGAAAGTAATAAAATAGTTTAAAAAATGTTAAATAATAAGTGACAATAAAAATTGTGTGACAGCAGAGGGGTGCAAAAATACCAGCAGAATTTTTCCCTCACAAAATGAGTAAAACTGAATAAAGCAGAATATATTTAAACACATTTATTTGTTGGGAGAAGTAATGGTGATAAAGTCTTTCAGCAGCTGGGAGGAACAATCTGCAATAATCTCCTTTTGAGCATTTAGGATGTAGAAGTCTGTCACCGAAGGAGCCGTTCAGCTCAGCAACAGCTTCATGCACGGAGAATATCTCCACAAAGTCTGAGGGGGAAAAAGATAAAAAAGATATTAAAAAGACGCCTGTAGTCAAACCTTCAGGAGGCTTGAAGGCTTGACTTGTGGAAAACTTGTGGGATCAGGTTTGGTGGCGTGTTTTTCATGCCAGTGATCAGTACAACCACTTTGGCTGACTAGTGAAGAATCCTGGTTAGGAATAACATATATGTACATATGTGAGCACTCTCCATAATTCCATGGTCAATGACAATTTTTCAATTCTGGTAGCATACTTATTTTTTTCTCTACTTTTGTATTGATGGTTTGTCATAGAAGAGTCATTAGTGGATGAGACTACAGCTGAATGTTTCATCCTCTCCATTTAACATCTGAGTGAATCAGCAATCGGTAAACATGTTTTAGTTTTGTCAAAGAAAATTTTCAAGGATGTACCTTGGACGTTTCCCCCATTTATTGCTCAGATCTTGAACTATTTTTGGTCAAGCGTTTTGAAACACGTTGGGGTACATAATAGTTACCGGAATACACAAAACAACACACATACTTGTGTATGTGTGTCATCTGGTGTGGCCTGTGGAGTACCTGAACTCTGAGGTCTGTTTTAGCCTCCGTCTTTGTTGGCTTCATGGTGAATTTTACTTCATCTGAAACTAAACGCATCACCTTCAAAATCTGGGTGAGTGGAAAATACGTCACGCCATAAACTTGAAAAAAATGCAATTACTCAAAAGGTTGTATTTTTTTTTTTTTTTTTTTTAGTATTTTTCCTCTCCTGTTCTGAATTTTCTTTTTTCTAAAGGTCGTTTATAAAATCTTAAAAAGATGATCAGTAAATGGTCAGCAGCAAGTGTCAACTTTCTAACGCATTATTTACCTTTATGGCATGTTATTGTTCCACTACTGTTTTATATCACATGTTTGCAGTATGGGTATGCACTCTTTGTTGGGTTTTGTAATGATACCAATTACTTAATCTTAATGAAAATATTCCATCTATGAACGCTTTGATCTCAGAGTGTTGTCGTAGATTAATGACGTGCTAATTTAATCTTGCATTTGGTTTCAGTTCAGGTAATCTGATAAAAGACTTCCACACAGAATATGTTTAGCTTTTGCTCAAGGGTTGACCTTTGACCTTGAGGCACCCACATAATAATAATAAGATATAGCCTCTGTCTCATTAAGAGTGAACCTTCTTCATACCAAATTTAATTAAACACTACGCATTTATTTGTGGTAACGGAAACGTATTGAATTAAAACAAGACGGTGATGTATCAAACAGACTTCCCCTGAACCTTTACGGTTCGCATACAGCATAATGACCACTGGAAGATTCATAATTCAATGCCCATCCATAATTCACTCCAGCTGTCATTTACATAACTCCACAGGTATGTCCTCTGTCTGCCAGCCCAACGCTTCAATCCAACGCTTCCTCTGCTTTTTTGCAAGTTGGTGTACTTTGTTTTCCCCTTATCCTGCCTTTTACCCTTTAATCACCTCACCAGTTTTGTCCCGATATAAAATGATACTCATATTTTTTCTTCTACAACATTCTTATGTGTTTTGTCCCATACTGCAGAACCCAACACATTTTTAACATCCAAAATGGGAAACAGAAATCCAAAAAGGGTTTAGTTAAAGTCTGATTGGTGCATCTCTACTTCTTACCCGATGTATCGCGACACCTGAAGTGCTCCAGATTACAGCAGACGAGGTTTTTGAAAAACTGGATCATCATGTGAAAATATGTTTCAATCAATGCACACTGGAAAAAGCTGACTGAAACACTGTTTGGCACATAATCGTGTCCCCTCTCTTCTCTTTGTCCCAACTCTTTCACTTTACTCTGAGACGCATCTTCACTCTACAATCCACAGCAGAACAGATGCTTTTGTAGTCAAAGACGGAAAGTCAGGAGCGGCACCAAGATGCATGGCTGAACATGTGGGGGTTGTAATAAGATGCACGGCGGACTGTCAGTCAAATTAAAAAAAAAACATCCACCGGAATGAGGTAGATGCATGGCAGCTTCAGATAGATCAGTCATGAAGTTAATTCCCTTTAAAAATTCACACACAAAAAAAAAAATCCAACAGCGTTTCAGTGGATGTTGTAATATCTGAATCAGAGCAATGGCTGCAGGAATGCATCCACACGCCGTTCTCTACCAGAGGGTTTATATCAGCAAATCCTATGTGAAACAGTTTTGCATAGCAGTGGGGGATAGAAGTCCCACTGCTACTGAGCCGGAGTTTCTCCACTCGTTTACATTTGCTCTCGTTAACCACAGAAGATCACACACTTATTTTTTTTTTTAATGGGTTCCATTCATCTACGTGTATAACTTAATTAAAATATCTCTTAAGATAAACATGAAATATCTCCTTGCTGTTCATGATTAATGGAAATTTCTCTGCCGAGCGCAGATTTTTTATTTTTTTTCACAAGACTAAATATTGAACATTTTCAGATCATTTTATATCCACATTTCCTACAGAGACTACAAACATTCATTCAACTTTTTTAGAACCTGCACAGAATAAAATGGAACGCAGACTTATGTAAACCCACCCACAGGATCTGCTTTGCTCTCAGAGCAAAGAGCATTTTAAAACAGTCACGATCCAAAACCGCAAGATCGTCTAAGGGTGATGTTGTCCTGGTAGCGCATGAACGCGATGTGTTCAGTGATCTTCTCAGATTCCAGTCATCAGCCAATTTCTTGATGCTTTACTGCCAAGTATGCTACTAACTCAATAATTATGCTTATCTCACTCTGTGTGCAATAATCAGAGTCTGTAAAGGTGCTTCAGATGGATTTGATCTGGACTGAGATCAGGGGAAGATGCACACAGTGTCAGTGCCTTAAATCGGTCCAGCTGACACTCATTTGCCCAGTGCTGGCACCCTGACTGGTCTGCAGATGCGCAACAGCAACCTGTGATGCACAGTGCATGTCTGTATATCCGTGTCTGGACAAGTTCTTCAGAAACCTGAGCTCCAGTAGCTTTATTTGTTGGGACGGGACCACATGACCAAGCATTTCCCTCCCCATACAACCCCGTGGACGATTGGTTCTTCCTCGGACAACTTTTGATAGGCACCAGCTGCGTTTCCGTTACAAAACGGGCGCAAATCTCCGTCTAGACTCAGATTATCTCGAACGAACACCATTTTGCAATTATAGTGTTTGCGTTAAAGAAGAAATTAAATTACAATCAGCTTGTGTGCGAAAAGTTATTAAAGACGAAAGCAGCAATCGATTGTAAACAGTTACATGAGAAATGCATTTCGGCATCAGCCGTCACAGGAGACGTCAGCGTCGCATTCAGCTGTCGGAGCGACGAGCCCCAACGAACTGAATTAAGTTTGCAGTGTAAACTTCCCCACTTCAGATTTTAAATAATATTCTATAGGGCGTAGAATACTAGCATTTGAAATGGCTCAATTAGGGGTATAATAACAATCCAAAGTATAACTTGAATTTGTTTGGAAGAACTTGCATCTACTGTAAAATGTGTATAATTAATGTACGTGTATCTTTTTTTTGTTGTTGTTGTTGCTGCTCACTTTGGTTTCCAAGGCCCTCTGGAGCCATTGCTGACTGACTCACGGCTCCATGAAGGGGTTCAAACCCCCAACTCTGAGACTCGCTGCTCAGGCCATGACAAGCCCTTGTCAAACTTAAATGCTTAAACACAAACTCATTTCTCTGCTTCCAACACATTAGCTTTGAGGACAAAATGTTCACTGGCTGCCTACAACATCTCCCTTTCCCCCCCCCCCCCCTCTCCCCTTTATTGATTTCATTATTTCACTGATTCATCAACTCGCTGGTGGATTCAACTAGTCCATCCTGACTCCAAGGGTAATTATGGAAGGACAAAGAGGAATTACAGAATAATTGTAAACCGGCGATAAGAGTTTGAAAGTAGGAGAAGAAAAAAAAGAAATGAATCCATAACGTTTAAATCGGGGACCGATTTTCACATTTGGGTTGTTTCAGGCAAGAGCTCCGAATCAGCGGCACCTCAAGTCAGACAAGGTTAGAGACACCGAGATGTTCCAACAGCCCATCGCCTCCCTCCAGCCCTGGAGAAGAATACACGGCTTAACTTGTGTGACCTGACCGCGCTGTCGATGCGAATTAAAGAACTAATGCGCAATCAACTTTGCAGCGCAGAGAAGCCGGGAGAAAGAACAACAGGGTGGGGGGGGGAAAGGGGGCAGCCAGCCGCACCGCGCAGGTGTATCACAAAGACGCTGCAGAAACACTTCACCTCCTCTCGCTTTTGCACTCATTACTGACATGCGACCAAAAAATAAATTAAAAATTAAACAACGTGAAATAGAAATCAACAACCCGACTGCTTGGGATCATCCGGACACAGGATTAAACTTTCAAAGAGGAGACGGTCACAGGATGCAGTCCAACATTACTGGTGTAAAAATACTTCCGAGACAGCCAAGAGCGCTCAGCCGCATCTCACTAATCGCTTTACCGAAGTAGAAGCTTAGCCGGCAGTCATGATGCGGTCAGCAAGGAGCAAAAAACATCAGCAAAGCGTCCCGCTAATTGCCAACAACCCGACAGCATGCAAAGCACAGACGCGACTAGAAGAAGTGCTCCAACATTTTTACCTTGCTCCATCAACAGGATGGTCATTCCGATCAGCACAGCCCAGTACAGCGGGTTCTTCATGCTGCCCATCGGTCGGCTGACTACGCTGGCAGGTTGAAGGAGGGGGCGGGGGGGGGGGGGTCGCCTCGGAAATAAGGGGGAAATTTTCTGAAAATCCACAAAAGTCCAGTTCTCCCAGTTCTCGCAGTCCTCCGAGCTGACTGGAAAACATCCACTGATTGCAGCGCGCAACAAAACTCCCACCTTCAACAGTGAGGATCCGGGAGGCGAGTAGAGGGGAGGGGAAGCTACCGGCAAACACGGCAGCCACTTCCGGCCAGTTTTCATCAAATAAGAGACACCCGGTGAGCAGCCTTGTGCTCACCGGCCTACTGTTGGTCTGGCGCTTTTATTTTGAAGCGCTAATCAACCCACTTCCGGTTTTAATTTGTCTGAATTAGCTGAAGCGGCGCAAATAATCACTTTTTGTGGCAGTGCAGCTGATGTTATTTAGCCATTGTTGGCCTTTTTGCAACCAGCTCAATAAATAGAGACAGACGTAAGCTTCTCGTGTTCTAAAACATGTTGAACAGAACCTTTTAAATATTAGATTTCGGGGAAACCTCATTAAACAAAGCAGGACGACTGAAGGAGCCACAGTGTCTTTCAAATTCTGGACATTTTAGTCAAGACGAATATCTTCCGGGTTGGATCAGGATTAAACCTGTTCTGCCTAATGTTACCTTGACCGAAAGCTGTGACAGAGACGCAACGATTAGTGTTTTTTTTTTTTTGTTTTGTTTTTTTTTTTCTTTTTTTTTTGTTAGTTTGAATGCTTTTGTCAGACTGTAGGAATAAAAACTTTACCATCATGTCAGAAAATCAGTTTGCATTATGTTTCAACGACTGAAATATGCTGGGATGAATGAGCAAATACCACGCATAATAAAAAGCTACTTGTCTGATTCAGCAACATGTTTTTCAAAGGTTTTACTCTCTCAAAATAATAAAAAGAATATAAAAATTAAGGCCATTTCATAAACCAAATCAGTTAAGAACTCATCCTGTTAGGCGTAAACAGATTCCCTCTCTGGGTTTTTATTCGTAGCGTGAAGTGATTGCAGCCTGTGATCAATCTTGTTACTGTAATGACACGGATGCATTCAAACTTTTCTAACAGGACCATCGCTGAAACAACGTAGCATTTACTGCTCACGTGATCTTTGATTTGAACACAAAAGCCACTCCTTGACTTTACTGGAATTACGTCCAAGCTAACAGTTAAAACCAGTCAGAAGCCAGCAAACAGTTTTAGAGGTTCCATCACAAAGTCTTGAATCAAATCACCACCTGAAGCGGCATGCTTCTCATCTGGACACAAAAATCCAGAAACAAACCAAAGGAAAACAGACAGACACAAACATTGTCAACCTGACCTAATCGATGATCTGTTCAAGTTAACTGGTTCAATAAACGACTCCATGTGGCTCAACATTCGGGTGCAAAAGGTGTCATTGGTCAATATTGAAATATTGGCACAAATATTTCCCCTACATGATTTTTTTTTTTCACATTTTACAAGCAGTGTATTTTTTTTAGGTTTTATTCAGATATTATGTAACAAACCAATTCAATGTTTTTACTGCAGTTAAAACAAAACGTTGGTTTTGCTTTGTGTTGACTAAAAAAATCTGAAAGTTACAATCAATCCCCTTTCTTACTTTGCTTAATAGCATTTAACTGTGCAGGTCATGCCTGAAATCCGGATGCACAGAATCGCGGCTCCGAGCGTAAACTGGGTCACAGAGAGTAAACACTATAAAAATATGCATCCTCTGCAGCATTGTTCATTAAAATGGCACACCGTTAATGTATCAAAAGGAAATATGTGCAGGAGGCACACTCAGTGAGAGCATTGTATTAGGAAATACATTCAGGAAGTACTTCTACTTTCAATACTTTCAGTGTTTTATAAAAAAAAAAGGTACATACTTGCTTTTATACAAGTAAAATAATTAATAATTTTTAAAAAGTGATCTTGATTCTACTTTTCTTTTTTAAGGGGATTTTTTTTTTTTTTTTTTTTTTTTTTTTTTTTTTGGGGAGAAAAAACGGGGGTTTTTAAAAACTTTTTTTTAAAAAAAAAAA
>NW_015113145.1:21874-35555 GCF_001443285.1 Poecilia latipinna | reverse complement strand
AATTTATTTTAATTCTTTTTTTTTTTTTAAAGGGGTTTTTTTTTTTTTTTTTTTTTTTTGCCTTTTTCAGTGGAAGCAAATCAGGAGCTTTACATATACTGTTCTGAAACTAGCAAAAAAATGCATATATTGTAAACATTTAAATAACATTATTATTTTAAAGCCTTGCTGTACACGCACATATGAATTATTTTATGCCAACAAAGTCACATGGAACCCCCCACATGCCATCAGGAGCTCCGTCTCTTTTTATCTTCTTGCGCACAAGTTGCTTAGTGCAGATGATTCGTCTCGTAATGCTGTTATGCTCGAGGCTGATAGACTCGTGACTTACATTGTACATTGTCTCACCTTCAGAGGCTGTGCAAGCTAACTCTTGCACAGGTGTTGTTTATTCTTCAACAGGTAAGTAATTTCTTTTTCCGTCATGGTTTTTGCTTAACTACGAGCTGATTAAACTCAGAAGCTGAGTTTAATCAGCTCCTTTGCTTGTTTGATCACAGCCGTCCTCAGCTTGCTTTTTGTTTTTCCGTGGCTCCACTGGTTGTTTCTGCACTCTGTTTTATTTCTGGTTCAACCTTACCCTTGAAACAGAGAGATATCTAAGAGTTGCAGAGCTCCAGCCTTTGAGGAATGACTTAAGGGAAGCTCTTATTGATTTGGCTGCATTGCTACAAGCCTTTGTGTAAAAACACATTTTCCCCCCTTACAGATTTTAATTGTTTCTGCTTTTTAGTCATTCGGTTCATCGAGATTTTTTTTTCTTTCTATCAAACATAAAGTCAACCTGAATAAATACAAAATATAAAATGATTTTATTAAATCTATCCAAACCAACCTGAGTCTGTTTGAAAAAGTAATTGTCCCTTAAACCCGACTGGTTCTCCTGTTGCACACGAAATGATGAGTCAGTGTGGTTTTGCGTTTCTATTGTAGAAGACAAGTATGAGAGCATCAAAGACCATTTCCCTCCAGCAGCCATTGCATTGCTCAATTGCCATTGACTTGCCCCATAAATAAATCATTACAACTTTGCTCAACTAACAAATTATTCCACCTTAGCTCACTTCTCCCAGCACATAAACAATTATAGAACCATTATCATTTAAGTCTAACATCACGGGTAATGGTTAATTATAAGCTGCCAGATTACTCAAACTAACAAATAAATAATATTTAACCACTACATAATCAGGGACAGAGTTGTACCGTAACCATATTTACTCATTTATATTTAATTGAGTGACATTTATGAAAAAAAAAAAAATACTTTTAGGAGTATGTTATTATGAAGTATTGATACTCTTACAGGAGTAACATTTCTGGAGTCTCTACCCACTGGAAGAAAAACAAATATGTTTCAACCAAAAATTTACCAGACAAAAACCAACAGTTTTTGTTAAAGTTTCATAAGTTTTATATTGAAAGAAGTTGATATGGAAATATTTTCTTTTGCCTGATTTTATCAATTTTTGTATGAATTATTGTCACAGTTAAGAATGTCCACTTTATATTTTGGTCCATCTGGTTATGTAATTTTTAAATATTATATAATTGATCATTTGATAAGCTACTCAGTACTTGAGTAACATTTTCATCAAATACATTTTTACTCCTGAGTAATTTCTTAGGTGGCTACTTTTTACTTTTACTTGCTACTCTTACGTGAGTACGACTTGTGGGTACTCTACCTCTGCTCAGGGATAAACGGCCAACTTTCCCCACAATAGCAGGAACTTCTAGCACACTTAATACATTGCTTTAATTCAGTTACTAATTTATATTTACCTGTTACCACACAGGTATTGGAGCAAAAATTAGTGTCTCCGCTTATCAACAGCCCTTTCTACCGTTTGCTTACCGTTGGCTCGCGGAGTCAAAGGTTTTCACTATTGTGTTCGATATGCCCTCTGGTGGCGAACGTCTGCAACTACATGCTTACTGCCACCCTCAGTGCAAACATGAGAAATACAGCTTGATGAATAATTTCCATATTACAACAGAACCGTCTTCAATTAAAACAAAATAAACGAAGCGGTGTAGCTATGTCCAATATCTATTCTGTTGCACTCCCTTGGCAGCAAAATCAACCTATTTCAGTTCAGGCCACACAGCATCTCAGTCGGATTAAAGTCCAGATTATGATTGGACCACTCCAAAATTTTAAGTTGGTTTTGTTTTGAGCCATTCAGACTTGAACCTGCCGGCGATCTTCAAATCATTGTCCATCTGCAGAATCGAGGTGCTCTTGAACTTCAGATCGCAAACTGATGGTCAGACATTCGCTTTCCAGGGTTCTGCTGGAGAGCAGAACTAATTTTTCCAGTTATGAGGCAGCAAAGCAGCTCCAGACCATCACACCACCATGTTTGACTGTTGGTGTGATGTTCGGGTTCTTAAATGCTGTTACTTTTATACCAGATGCAACAGGACCCACACTTTCCAGACTTTTGTCTCATCAATCCACATAAGGCTGGAATGATGAGACAAACCTGAATCATGGTTCGTCAGCATCACTCCTGGACGGGATGTTCCTTATGATAAATGGATTACTGAATTACAGCATCACAAAATGATCAACCTGTACCTGTACAAGAACATTGAATAAAATCCTGACTTTCTGTCATGTGCCATTTTCACTTTATCTTGTGATGTGACGAAATATTTGCTGGGTTGGAAGAAGCCATATTCTGAAAGCTCAGGTGATGCATTTTCCTCTCTAGAGGCAGAGAATGAGACAGAGAGAGAGACGGGAGGTTTTTAACAGTGCTTTGTCACGAGCAGTGAGAAAATCAACTAAAGATGCCAGAGGGTCCGTCTGTGAGAAACTGAGAGGAGAACAGCATGTATAATGCCATAAGCTTCATGAATTTTCATCCGTCACCAGCAACTATTCTTTTTGCATACAAAAGCAACACCCTATTCTTATTAATCCAAATGTTAATGCTTGTCCCTTCTGTTGCCTCGGTAATGCACAGCGACACACATGTGAGGCCAGATAGCCAAGGTTTCTGTTTATATATATATATATATATATATACATATATATATATATAGATATAGATATAGATAGATAGATAGATAGATAGATAGATAGATAGATAGATAGATAGATAGATAGATAGATAGATAGATAGATAGATAGATAGATAGACAGACAGACACACACACACACACACACACACACACACACACACACACGCTTGTTTAAAGCTTTGGGGCTTTAAACAAGCTGGGACCTGATTGGAATTTATTGATTTTACATTTAGAATGCTTTTTTTTCTTTATCAGATAAATGCTTTCTTACTGTTGCAGACACAAACCAGTAACAAACATCTCATCTGCTGGTGTGCATTTGACTTGGATGTGGTTCTTAGTTTTATATGCTTGAGCAGTTTGAAGTCATAGTGATTTTTTTTTTTTTTATGGTAAATGACGCTTATGCCTTAGGGAGTCAGATGAATGTCTTGACTTTTACTGACATTTATTTGAGTAGGTGTTTGGCATGGTAATGATCACAAAAAATCTGATAGGCAAAGCGATCGCGCAAGGTGGGATTTCAAAAATCCTGCTGCCTCAGTTTATGTCAATAGGTGTACCGAGGAGAGCTCATAAGATCAAAACTCTGCGGTGATAATAATGTGTGGGAATAAGACAAATCTCGTATATCCTCGGGCATAAAGCCGCCTGCTAGAGTCTGTATACAAATGAGCAGACATGCAAACTGAACGTTCAACTGGTAAAAATAAAAGCAAGAAAATTAGGACCATTTGCGATTTCTTGCTTTGATAAAATGCATTAGAAATTATTTAAATTCACCCGTCCTTTTGGATGCTGCATACATTTCCAAATTTTATGTTTATTTTATCTGTTATGACTGTGCTTCTGGGCAGAATTATTCTGAATAAATTTAAGCTATGCAACATTTATATCCCATATTTGTTTTTACCAAAGAGGTTTAGGAAGCCCAGCTCATTCAGTTTCCCATCCAGGTTGTTTTGATCCAACACTCCTGGCGCAGTCCAGTTATCTCATAATTATGAAATCTTTTCTCATAATTACGAGATTGTAATTAGGAGTGCCTATTTTATTTCTCTTTGGTGAGCTCATTAACAAAGCGAAATTAATTTTACAGTTAAAACATTTTTTCTAAAACTTTCTAAAGTTTCTTAAACACACAACTAAAACTACAAAGCGAAATGATGAAAATAAAACTACTAAAAGTAAAAATACAACTCAGCGCCGCTCTGGAGCTGCGAGGGAGATCCCGCCCGGCGCTCTGCTGATGCCTCCGGAGCGGCTGGAGGATAAACGTCCAGAGTCATCAGGGCCAGTCTGGAGAACCAAAGGAACGAGGGGCCACTCCATGCACCTCTACCTGCCAAGGGAACTGCCACAGCCGGCCACAAACCCTCCACAACCTCATCCCTCCCACAGAGAACCATTGAAAATAGCCCCAGAACGGTTTCCCGAGGCGCACATCTTCATCCCAGCCATCAACTTTTCCTCATGTCCACCCCACAGAGAGCAGGGCGTGCTTCAGCATCTGAACAGCTTCATCACAGGTTTGGAGGATCACATTCCTGCTCTGCCAGGTCATCATTTCAGTACAGAAAGAGAGCATGTTCATTGGACTAAAAACACTAAGCATTGGAGTGATTATGTAAACATCCCCACAAGCCCACGGCAACCGGAGGGGTGAAAAGTGTTAATCTGTCCAGAACGTTCCAACTTTTGGATGTGCAGTTTACCTTACTTAGTAAAGGACTTACTGCAGGTTACAGTAAAGACTTATGGTTTCAATGTAAATATGACATGCAGCAATATCATCACAGAGTCAAATTAGCTCTCTACTATGCAGATAAATCCACTTCAGAGCCTCAGCCCTTCACTCGAAAATCAGATTGGACGCCCCCTATGGGTGAACTTCCACCTCAGACGCTCACCCTTCTTACTGCTGATCAAGATTTTTTTCCTAAATCATTTCCATCCAATTCATATCAAGTCTAACATGAGTTCTGAAGAATTTAAAGCTCTTTAGGAATTAAAGGGAAATAAAGACATCATTATAAAACCTGTAGACAATATTTACAAGAGAGGTATAGACAACTCAGTGATATCAAATATTTAAAAAAAAAAAAAAAACAGGGAGACCAATTGTTTCCGACTGTGATGGTCAGCAGAGTATCAGGGTTACTTTTTAGAGCTTTTATCCAATAAGAATACAAGCTTAACGTCACATATGATTTTATGGAAAATGTTAATTATTCCTGAAGATTCCTTTCTATTTTCACTCGACATCGATAGTCTTCACACAAATATTTAAGGAAAATAATTGATGCAGTGAGAAAGATCTTCAGAGGACATCCAGACAGATGTCTGAGCTCTTACAGCTGTTAGAAATAAACCTCACCAGGAACGACTTTGAGTTCAATGGAGAATTTTTTTTTCTGCAGGGCAAAAAATTCGCCCTGCTTACGCAAATATTTTTATGGCCCAGAGGGAGACCTCAGCCCTAAAACAATGTTCAAAGAAACCCATACATTATTTCCGATTTCTAGATGATATTTGGGTCGTTTAGTCATATTCTGAAGAGGATTTTGAGGAGTTTTTAAGGACAAGCACAATACCTCAATTAAACTGAACCAGACTATTAATAAGACCGCCATTGATCTTTTAAATATAACCACCTATAAGACCAAATTTTCAACATAGCCACATTTTGGATATTAAAGTATTGTTTAAGCCTAGAGATACCCATGTTTTACTGTTTAAGACAAGTTTTCACCCCAAACATATTTTTGCCATTTCATTGGATCTGTAGTCAGCAGGCTGACTTCAGAGGAGCAACTAAAACATTGTTCTCCACTTTGGCCAGCAGAGGGTGCTGTCGCTCTTTCCTAAGGAAATGCTTCAAATCATTCTTGTAAATTACGTAAGCCCATTGATACGTCATCTCTCCTGCCTTTCGTCACCACATTTTCTCCGCCTTCAACCAAATTGATCAAAGTCATTGTAGTGACTATTTGTCCAACAACTCAAAATAAAAAATAAAAAAGATAAAAAACTTGAGACTTGCAGGTGAATTCAATTCAAATATCCACTTGATGGGTTTCTGGCTTATGCAGTTCCAAAAAATCTGTCAAAAATGCAGATGTTTTGGAGTGACAGGCTTCACAGGACTGCTGTTTCTGTTGCCACTTGCTCTGATTATCTCACCTGTTCACTGACTGATGGACTGAATGGGTGAAGTGACCATCAAAGTAACTGGTAAAAAAAAAAAAAATAAAAATAAAAATAAAACGTGACCACCCACATGCATAAATCACTACCTAAAAGCTACATATTTATATTCCAGATGTTCCAACATCTGAATGTTTAGCAGTTTTTGGACTGGATCTAAAACCTGACTGGTGTTTTTCTGAAACATAGACATGTTAAACCTTGATGTCAGATTATTAAACACTGAGGCATCGAGGCTCCTTCTCTCACAGCCAGATTAAAACTCGATTATCACTTTTGACTTTCCAACCGCTAAATCCTGTCCCATGTTTCCCGTTTTGGGCACAAACATCAGGAACGCTGATGGATGACACGCGTTGCTGTTGAAAATAAAACCCAACACCAACATAATTCGAGTTAAACTTCATGACTTTATAATTGGACACATAACCTGCCCTCGTACCTCCAGTCAGAAGCCGTCAGGACTCCAGAACTCAATCTTAACCTTAGATGACATTCAGACAAAACTCAGAATGACTTTCTTTATTGTCATTTCCTGTCCTCTGTGGGACACCGTAGAGCTCGAGTCCAAGCAGTAATATTATTTTGTCAGTGTAATCAGATTCATTAACAGAAACTAAACCAGAGCTAAACTTAAATCAAGGCCTGAGGGGAAATATTCAGCTCAACCTGTTTCCACTGACAGCATCACTTCAGTGTCCACAGCAGATCATCTGGAGACGCCGGTGTCCCCCTCCCTCCCTTCCTCCCTCCCAGTGTTTCACTCTTCAAAAAGGAAAAAACAAAAAACAAAAGACTAAAACATTCATTGTGAAGCTTGAATTGGATTGGTGCCGTTTCAGCAGGACGGGTTCAGTGGAAGACGGTCTGTCTCCAGCGTTTGTCGGCCGTGAACGGCCACAGACACTCGCTGATGGCGACGGAGAACGCTCGCGGCTCCACGCTCAGGTTCAGCTGCTCCAGGCGGGAACAGTTCAACTGGCTGTTGACTGGACGAGGAGCGGACCCGGCCGGCAGCTCCGTCAGCTGTGGACAGGCGGAAAGACGGCATGAGATGAAACAACGGAACCACCAGCAGAACCACCAGCAGATCTCCAGTCATTACCACTTCATCTATTGGCAGCAAGTAATAATGAATGTCTTAGGAAAACATGATCAGCTACAGCTGATTGCTGTTCCAATGAAACGATGAGCTGACTCACAGGTACGAGGTGATTGGATGGCAGGTTGAAGGCCTGCGCCATGGCAACAGCCATCTCATATTTGGTCATCTGCTCTTTACCGGAGAAATGGAAGATTCCTCGGATGGACGGATCCTGCCGAGAGAAACCGATTTGGTTTCAGAGACCGGGCTGGGAACTCCTCGTTATTTGACATTTTCACAACTTCACCTGGCTCCAATATCAGCTCATTAGCATATTGGCTCATAAGCATATTAGCTCATTAGCATATCAGCAGAGCTGTGTAGATGTGACTGCAGGCTAGTGAGGCAGTTTTTTCATCTAACCCAACAGTGGAGGAACAGACACAACCAAAGGCAGCAGGACTTCGGCCCTCGGGGAATGCAGTCATTAATACCAGTAATTCATTCAAATAACTAACTTAGTTTTTTGTTCCAAAGCGTTAAAATGACTTCAGTTTGTAGTTTGTAGTGGAGGACATTCAGGGTCAGAGCATTTTATTCAAAACATTAACAGACCAACACAGTCCTGTCATCAAACTCCTGATCTTGTGTTGACACACGGACGTATTGCCTCATAGTTCTTTGTTAAATCTCAGACCCTGCACCGAGCGAGAACAGAGGACTAACAGAGGAGAATAGTAATAATCTCAAGTTTTATCTCAGTCCAGTTGCCAAACTTCCTCAGAGTCACGGCTTTGTTGATCCATCGACTCGAGCTCTCAGCAGTAACAACTTCATGATTTCTCCTTAAATAAAATTGATTCTACTAAACATAAAATGACTGTTATCCTCCTGAACATGAAGGCTTCATCCTCAGTAAGTGAAGCAACATTAATGTCACTACAGAACTGATCTGTATTGAGTCAGCTGAGGTTTGACTTATCAAACATCAAGGGCCTCATGCGTATAACACTGTGCAGTTCTCACAATAAAACCTGGCGTACAGACAAATTTAGAAAAGTGCAGTGGATAAATGCGGTTCAGTTTCATTGTTTACGTTTAAACAATAAAATATTAAAGTCATAATAAACATTGAGTTTGATGCTTCTAAATAACTGAATGAAGTCAGATTTCAAGTTTCAGTGTATTTAGGTGAATTTTGACACCTGGCAGTTTGTTATTATCCACAGAAAAAGTTTGCGTGGCCGTCGCACAGTTTCACAGCAGGTCAAAGGTTTGTGCTTATTTACGTAAACTTTCACGCCTAATCCATTTTTATACATGCCGACTTGTGCGTAAAATAAGGCACTGCACATTTTTAGTGTGTACGCACGCTTTATACATGAGGGCCCAGATCTTTATTTTTCAGACGGTGCCGATACTTGGAACGACGGCGATTCTTCAGAGAAGGTCCCAATAAAAATAATAAAGAAACAGAATCATTTCTGACAGCAGAGATCTTTCTGGAATACAAAGCAATCATAGCTCTACTCTGCTTTCATCTTACACCAACATTTAACCAGGTTTGATGTCCTAAAACACTGAAGAGCGCCAAACATGCAAAACATCAGAAAGCAGGAAGGGAGCAAATACTTTTGCACTCTGCATTCCTGGAGTGTAGCATTAATATGTAATATTTAATATATAGCATCACTCAAAATCATTCTGAGTCATTTCCTGTTTTCTTACACGTTTTGGAGGATGTGCCAGCCAAAACTCATTTAGATGAACCTGGTTTCACACACCCACAGTTCAAACTGATCTGACATCATCATCATCTTCTTCTTCTTCATCAGTAGTAGGAGCGGCGGCGCTCTGAACTCCCACCTGTCTCGCTCTCTCAGCCAGCTTCCTGCAGACGGCGGCGACGTTTCGAGCGTCGGTGGGGAAGCGCTGCAGGCAGTGGTCCAGCGCCCGCCGCTCCTCCGTCGCCTCCTGGACCTGTTGCCATAGCGACGTCACGGCGCTCTCCGTCACAGACTCCACCTCCCCGAACAGGACGGGAACGCGCAGGATCACCGCGCCTGAAACGGGAGCGGTCAGTCAACTAATGAACCATGAGGTCATCCTGAGCTGCCTACGTAGTCATGATGCTACATCATCGGGTAACTTTAAGCCGTCAGCGAAACCTGCTGGCCCCCACAGGTGAGTCACCTGGACAACAACACAGGCCACCTGTTGTCTGCCAGTCATTTACCTGGACAGTGTCTGAGCGCCTCCCTCTCTCCCTCCAGCTTGCTCCGCCCGTACAGGTTGAGTGGGTTGGGACAGTCGTCCTCGCCGTACGGAGGGTTCCGGCCGTCGAACACGTAGTCGGTGCTGATGTAGATGAGCAGGGCACCGCAGGCGGCTGTGGTCAGAAGGGTCAAAGGTCAAAGGTTACAGGAAACGTACATGACCGTGGTCCTCCTGGCACATGAACGCCAGGATTGTTAAAATCCATTTTCCTTGTGATCAGAACCAAAACACAATCCCCTAGTTTGGAGCGGAACCTGAACAAGTTCTGACCTGGTTCTCTGGGTGTCCAGTCAGACTGGTTCTGTAGAACCAGAAGGTTTCTGTCACAGACTCCACCTCCCAGAGGTGGCATGTTTGTTTTGCTGTTGGAGCAAAAACACACTTCCTTTTTTTGGATTTCTAGATTTATCTGAACCAACTGGGTTGTGGTACCAGACCTGATTGGACCAGGTCATAAAGAACCAGAGTGGGTCTGGGTCTGAACCAGGGGCAGATCTATGGGGGGGGCAACAGGAGGCCACAAAATTTTAAAATGGAGACAAAACCAACGTTAGATGATATTAATGACACTAATGTCTTAATTCTCTGTAGAAATCCCTGTGCAGACAGTAGATATTAACATGCTTTACAAATGTTATCAATTCATCACCAGTTATGTGAAATTTGAAGCAAATAACACAGAAATGCAGTGAAACTGCATCGCATTATTTAAATGCCACTTTGTTTTATATATGAAGAAGCAAAGATGATGCATGAATCCATTCAATCATTTCCAAACAGCAAACGAGTTTTACAGTGAGATCATAGATCATTCTTTCTAGATCTGCAGCATGCTGCTCTAACTGCAGAGACTCTGTGTAATTAAAACTATTCATGTTATGAAAATTAAACTGGAAAACGTTTAAAGAGACGAGTTCAATGAACCTGGAGTCAGACCAAACTGAGTCGATTTCATTTTGCTGAGGTGAAATTAAAAAGTAAGAGAAGCGACTCAGCAGATAAAAAGACCAACACTAACGCCTGATTTAATCTTTAGAAACAGTAAAAGTAGTAAATTGCCAAAATTCTGCTTTTTATGACCAACGTTTCAAAAACTATACAAATAAGTAAATAGAAAATAACTAAATAACATTTATACCAAAAACCTTTCTTAGTTTTCTGCCAAGGAACATGGAGCCATTAAATAGATTTTTGGTTTTTATTGCTTCTACTTTCCCATAATGCACCGCTGAGTTCCAGCGTGGACCCTGCCTTGACCTCTGACCTCTAACCTCCCCCTCCCATATAAAAGTCTGTGGTCTAAACCTGAAGTCTGGTTCCGCGGCGTCATGTGACCACTTACCTGTCTCCCTGGAGACGGTGCTGGAGGCGTGGACGTTCAGGCTGACTGCCGCGTCCGCGTTTCTCTCCATGACGTCCGGACGGCGTTCTGCGGCGCAGTGGACCAGAACATCGGGCTGAAACAGAAATCCTCAGGTTACCATGACGACACCGGCTGAAGTCAATCAGCACCAGAACCTGAGCAGACCAGTTTATTTCTCTTTACTAAACTAAAACTAAAACTGATAATGTCAGAGGATCAGTGACATCATCGATGGTACTTCCTGTTGTTTCTCTGTTGCTAAAAGTGAATCCACAAAATGTCTGATTTACAGAAAATTAATCTCTCTGAAAGCGACACTGCTGCCCCCTTGACCTTTGACCCCGTCTGGCTGTCCAAGGAGAGAGACGCTACAAACATTTTGAAAATTAAGGAACATTCAAATTAATGCAGCAAATTAATTAGTTATTAGCCGCCATTACTTTAATGGCTTAACAGTGAGAGGGAACAATTCAGTTCAATCATAACTTATTGATCCCAATAAGTTGTTATTGAGATCAATAATAATTTGATCCCAAAGTATTATTGATAATCCAGTTTAAAAGTATTATTAATTGGGGGAGATCTGCTGTAGCATTCTGTGTAACAGCCAATCTAAAGAGTCCTCTGACTGAAGACACTGTATGATGGACTGATGGAGAGGATGCTGCGGGTTGTCAGGTTGTGCTGAAAGATCCGATCCAACTCTGATCCCGAAGAATCTGGATTCTACTGGATGTTCAGATCTTCCATGTTCATTCATTCATATTTTTTAGAATCAGTATTTGAGTAAATTTACAGAAATTAAATCTGATCTTAAACTCAAAGGTGATGACGAGTGAAAACATTTCATTTGTTCTGAGATCAATAAAGTCAACCTCAGTCTGGTCTAGTCCAAGCATTAAAGAGCCTCAGTTTGGTCTAGTCCGAACATTCAGGAAGTCTGTTGTCTGCTATTGGTGGAAGGGGCGGTTCAGTCAACCAATCATCATAGCGGCTGTAGCCAATCACATGCAGCGACAGGATGCATCTAGACCCACACAGAGCAGAGGAGGTCAAAGTTTTCATATGGGGTCGGGTTCTGGTACCTTGGTCTCCTGCAGCAGTCGGCGCACGGCGTCCTCGTCGGTCAGGTCACAGCGCAGGAAGCGGGGCCGGGCCCGTCGCAGGCCGGTTCCGCTCACCGTCCAGCCATGGTTCTGGAACTCCCTGCAGACGGCCCGGCCCAGAAGGCCCGTCGCTCCCGTAACCACAACCCTCGGGCCCTGGGGCAGGACCTCATCCTGGGGATGAGCGGAAAGTCAGGTTAGAAAGGTGCGTATCCTGTTGCTATGGAAACGGCAAGTTCAGTATCAAACTGAAGGGAGGGTCCGAAATACCGAGAGGAACTGAATATTAACACCAAAGAACCGCAAGAATCCAGAACCAGAGGGAACCAGGACCAGAACTAGTGCACATTTATAAACAACATGGAGGCCTCACTTTGATGACAGCGCTACTCGGTCTCCATGGAGACGCTCGGTTCTGGCTCCTAATACGGGACCACCTCGCTGGCATACCTGAGTTCGCACCTGTTTCTACTACCTGTCGAGACCTGCCTGGCACCAACCTGTTCCCACCCGAACCAGCTCTCCCACCTGTTCCCACCTGTTCCCACCTGCAGACCCGGAGCCACGCCTCCAGCTGTTTTTTACAGGTAAACTGTACCTGGACCAGCTGCACGAGCCCGGGGCTGAACACCAGCCTCTGTTCTGCGCATGCGCTGCTCATGTCCGTCCACTGATCGGTACCGATTCTGGTGTCAGTCACTGATCTCTGTCTGAGGACTTGCTACGCAACTCGCTCCTTCACTTCCGGTCAGATCAGCTGATTGCCGTAAAGCAGCTCTGGCGATAGCAGGCGGCTAACCGGAAATGACCAGCCGAACTGTGATGCGGGTCCATAACGCATGACTCGGAGCCAAGTGCTGATCTCCTGATTTCTATCGGAACCGGTTGCGAACCCACCTGTAGAGCCGAGAACTGGAACCCAGGCATCTGACGCGGACCGCCACGAAACCGCAGAACCAGANCTACATTTTAATGCATAAATTATTTCTCTACAGTGAAATATGTATGAACAGCATCATTTTGTTTGTCAAAAAGCAGAAAAAAGTTCAAAAACGGTAGTTCCTAGAGTGTCTACTTTATGAACTGACGTCTGTTAGTGAATTCCAGCATAGGAATGAATGGGGCAATAAATTTACACAAAAGGGCAATTATTTCAAAAAGTGCAATAGTGAAGTTTACCAAAAGTCATAGCATAAATCTCCAGAAGGAGCTGAACGTTTTGATATATGAATTAGTACAATTAGTGAAAGATAGTAGAAGTAGTTAAAGGACGAAAAACGTACGGAAGCCAGAATAATAATAATAAAGAAAAACAGAAAAACTATAAGTGAGAATGCATTGAATGCATTCTCACTGATAAAGGGAAACAGAAACACAAGTAGTGAGAATGCATTGAATGCATTCTCACTGATAATAATAATAAAGGGAAACAGAAACACAAGTAGTGAGAATGCATTGGATGCATTCTCACTGACTAGAAAAATAGCTGTTCCTAGCGAAACAGCCGTGAGAATGCATATTTGCAGAATGACTGCAGCAGAGATGCAACCAGTGGAAAACCAGTGGAAGTTGAAGGCATACAGAAAAGTTGAAAGGCAAAAAGATATT
>NW_015113145.1:15798-16311 GCF_001443285.1 Poecilia latipinna | reverse complement strand
ATGACTGCTGCAGAAATGCCAGAAAAAGTAGAGAAAAGCTTAAGAAGTAGAAGAAAGCAGAAGAAATTGAAATAGTTGAAATGTAGCAAACAGCATAAATCAGCAGAAGCAGAAATTTAGCAGAAGGAGAAATTAGTACACAACCAGACATATTTGAAAAAGTGAAGCTTAGCATAATGGGCCAAAGAAGCATATTTGCAGAATGATTGATGGAGAAATATGAAAAATTTGAGAACAAAGAATAAGAAGTAGGAAAAAAGCATAAGAAAGCTGCAGTCATACATTGTAGAAATCCTTTGTCAAGTAGTGAAACTTAGTAAAGGTATGCCACAATTCAGCTGAAGAAGCAGAAGTTTTTGTGCAACATGAATTATTTGAAAAGTCAAAAAGTGAAACAGCGTAAAAATATCATAATTAGCACAAGAGGAAATTAGTGCAAAACCATAAATAGTTGAAACAGTTGAACAGTGAAACAGCAATAAGCTTACATTAAGGGAAGCAGAAATTAGTACA
>NW_015113145.1:8764-9386 GCF_001443285.1 Poecilia latipinna | reverse complement strand
AAACAGTTGAACAGTGAAACAGCAATAAGCTTACATTAAGGGAAGCAGAAAAAACAGAAATATTTGAAGGAGTAAAACACAGCAAAACCAAAAGCAAAAAGGATGAGAAGAAGCAGAACATTTTCATATATTAATTGCTAAAATTGATTAAAAATTGCAGAAGACCTTAGAAGATAGTAAAAACCAGTAGAACCAGAAGGCAAAACAGAAAAGCAGACTTGCAGAATGCGTAGAAAGAGATAAAAACAGTGGAAGATGAAGGCATAGAGAAAAGTTGAAAAGCTGAAAGGTAGTAAAACCAGTGGAAGGCAGTAGAAACCAGTAGAACCAGAAGGCAAAACAGAAAAGTACACTTGCAGAATGCATAGAAACAGATTAAAACAGAGCACAAGACAAAAATACATTGAAAGAATAGGAGAAAGTGTGACATGGTTGTACTCCAGAAGAGTTTGACAGAAAACAGTAAGACCTGTAGCAACAAAACTTATAATTCCATAAAGTAGACACACGTAGCTACATTTTAATGCATAAATTATTTCTCTACAGTGAAATATGTATGAACAGCATCATTTTGTTTGTCAAAAAGCAGAAAAAAGTTCAAAAACGTCAGTTGCTAGAGTGT
>NW_015113145.1:0-3581 GCF_001443285.1 Poecilia latipinna | reverse complement strand
TATATATATATATATATATATATATATATAAAACGGTGAAATGCTAATGCATTGGCTTGCGCAAGCCAGTGCCATAACTTGAGAGAAAATGCTAATAAAGGCTCATATTATTGCACCGCCTATGGTGGTGCACTAACTCGAGGGAAAAAGATTATTAAACGTAATGTAATTGCACCGCCTGTGGCGGTGCACCTACCGGAGGGGATTAATAAGGCTTTTATTTTGAAATTTTCAGTAAGCTTCATTTGAAATGGCAACAATAATCCCATGTGTAACAGTGGTTTTCTTAAACAGTTATCTACCACAAAAATGTGCAATTACATGATGTAAAAATTGTCAAGGCTTTTACTTTGAAATTTTTCAGAAAGCTTCATTTGAAATGGCCACACTAATTCCATGTGTAATAGTGATTAGATTAAATAATGCTCAAAGCACAAGTAGTTCAGAATACCAGCCAAGTCCTCCTCTATAGTAACTGACAGTTCTGCCATGTTGTAGTTCTGACATGCTGCTCAGGCCTCTCTTTTTAACTGAGTCACTGTTCTCCCTATGCATTGCTATGGGCAGGCCCCAACTAGAAAAATAGCTGTTCCTAGCGAAACAGCCGTGAGAATGCATATTTGCAGAATGACTGCTGCAGAAATGCAAGAAAAAGTAGAGAAAAGCTTAAGAAGTAGAAGAAACCAGAAGAAATTGAAATAGTTGAAACAGCTGAACAGTGAAACGTAGCAAACAGCAAAAATTAGCTGAAGCAGAAATTAGTACACAGCCAGAAATATAAGAAGTGAAACTTAGCAAAACAAAGAGCATAAAGGGCCAAAGAAGCATATTTGCAGAATGATTGATGGAGAAATATAAGAAACTTGAGAACAAAGAATAAGTAGGAAAAAAGCATTAGAAAGCTACAGTCATACATTGTAGAAATCCTTTGCCAAGTAGTGAAACTTAGCAAAGGTATTGCAGAATTCAGCTGAAGAAGCAGAAGTTTGTGTGCAACCTGAATTATTTGAAAAAGTCAAAAAGTGAAACGGAGCTTAATACAGACCATAATTAGCACAAGAGGAAATTAGTGCAAAACCAGAAATAGTTGAAACAAATGAACAGTGAAACAGCAAGAAGCATAAATTAGCAGAAGCAGAAAAAAACAGAAATATTTGAAGTGAAACATAGTAAAACAAAAAGCATAAAGGAGCAGAAGAGGCAGAATATGTTGATATATTAATTGCTAAAATTGATTAAAGATTGCAGAAGACCTTAGAGGAAAGTAAAACCTGCATTAGTTGAAGGCATACAGAAAAGTACTCAAGCAGAATGCATAGAAACAGATAAAAATAGAGCACAAGAGAAAAATACATTGAAAGAATAGGAGATGGTGTGACATGGCTGTAGTGACGTGCAGTCAGAGGAGGCAGATGAGGCAGAGCCTCACCTGTCATCATGGAAAAATAATATATAATAATAAAATCATTTATAAAGGTATTTTTACACTGTGGTTTGTACCATAAAGTACCTATTTTTCATTTAATTGAATCAAATCTGATGATTTTTTTCTTCAAAATTGCTGAATTTTCGCATTTTCCTATTCAAATGCTTGGAAGCGAAGCCGGTGAGGCAGCAGTGAGCTGTGCCTTACCTGGGATTGTGCAACCTCTTGCTAACTACACCGGTTGCTATTTTATGAGAGCATGCTCCTCTTGTCTGTACATCGCCAATAAAATGGTTAACATTTAATGTATGAACTGATTTTCCACAATTTAGCTTATGTATTTAATGTACTGTGTTTTTATTGTCACCAATTGAGTGTGTAACGTGATTCGTGTGATGAGAAGCAATCATAAACGGCAGAGAACAGATTCGATGTGAGGGAGGCAGTTCTCGTGCCTCATTGCTGGGGGGCGCTCATGAACCCAGACATTGTGACTCCACAACTGCAGAGTAAGAGACGGTAACAGTGAGCTAGCCATACAGTAGCTGTGCTGATACAGAGAGCGAGAAAGACGTGGTTTTGAGTTGTACTTTAATGGTTTCTCCCTTTGCTTTTAAGCACAGCACGGAATTAGTAATATCTACATTTCTAAGTTTCATTGAGATAACGGAATTATTCTGCGGCACGGCTATGGATGGCATGTAAAGGAATAGCCGTTTTGCCCTCCAGGATTGTACGCATGTGCGAAATTTCCTTATGTAAAAAATAACATGCAGGGTCTAGATTTGTAAATCCGATTATAATTAAGTCGGTGCCTCACCAGCTATGAACCTCACCGCACGTAATAGGGTTAGCGAAACAGCCGTGAGAATGCATATTTGCAGAATGACTGCAGCAGAAATGCAAGAAAAAGTTGAGAAAAGCACAAGTTGTAGAAGAAAGGAGAAGAAATAGAAATAGTTGAAACAGTTGAGCAGTGAAACGTAGCAAACAGCATAAATTAGCAGAAACGGAAATCAGTACAAAACCAGAAATAGTTGAAACACTTGAACAGTGAAACATAGCAACATACGAAAAAGCATAAAATAGCAGAAGCAGAAATTATTACAAAGTCAGAAATATTTGAAGAAGTGAAACAGGAAAACAAAAAGCATAAAGGAGCAGAAGAGACAGGACAGTTTGATATATGAATTGCTAAAATTGATTAAAGATTGCAGAAGACCTTAAAAGATAGTAAAACCAGTAGAAGTAGAAGGCATACAGAAAAGTAGACAAACAGGATGCATAGAAAGAGAAAGAAAGAGCACAAGAGAAAAATACATTGAAAGAATAGGAGAAAGTGTGACATGGCTGTACTCCAGAAGAGTTTGACAGAAAACAGAGCTGTAGCAATGATACTAATAGTTCCATAAAGTAGACACACGTGGCTACATTTTAATGCATAAATTATTTCTCTACAATGAAATATGTATGAACAGCATCATTTTGTTTGTCAAAAAGCAGAAAAAGTTCAAAAACGGCAGTACTGCCGTTTTTGAACTTTTTCTGCTTTTTGACACTCTAGTAACTGATGTCAGTGAATTCCACCATGTATTTCAATGAACTCTGAGTCAGTTAGTGAATTCTGCAAATATGCATTCTCAAGAATGCATATTTGCCATTCTTATAATTCACATAGCAACTCTTCAAGAAGCTCATCAAGAGAATGCCAAGAGTGTGCGAAGCAGTAATCAAAGCAAAAGGTGGCTACTTTGAAGAAACTAGAATATAAGGTGCATTTTCAGTTGTTTTACACTTTTTTGTTTAGTACATAATTCCACATGTGTTCATTCATAGTTTTGATGCCTTCAATGTGAATCTACTATTTTCATAGTCATGAAAATGAAGAAAACTCTTTGAACGAAAAGGTGTGTCCAAATTTTTGGTCTGTACTGTATATGACATAAGAGAGAAAAAAAAAAAGCAGGAGAAATCCAAACCTGTGATTATTGCTCAAATGGATAATGACAACCCAAACAAGCGAGAGGTTCATATTGAAAATGACAAAACCATTAACATTTCTGGATGTTTGCTGTGCAGAACAGAAGCATCAGAGCAGATATAAGAATGAAACAATAATTTCACCACCAAAAAAAAAATATAATAATTATATATA
>NW_015113144.1:330514-330889 GCF_001443285.1 Poecilia latipinna | reverse complement strand
TTATTATTATTATTTTTATTTTTCTTCCGTCAAATGAATTGGCTTTTTGGGGGCTTTATCATATTCAAAAACTCACCAAACTTGGCGGGGGCATAGAGCCCAGTGAAAATTTACGTGTTTTAAGGTCCACGGAAAAATCGCAACAGAAACGATTTTTCTGTTGCGACCCTTTCAACAGAAAGACCCTTTCCTATTCACTTACTTTATCGTAGAGACTTGAAACTTGGTACACTTGTAGAGCTCCCCAAGGCACTCTGAATTTACAATTAATGTCATAGTGCAAGTATCACTGAATGTCGGCCATTTTGGATTGAAGTTCCGATTTTGACCCGATTTTGGCCCTTTACAGGGTTCGCATTTGATCGAACTTGTCCT
>NW_015113144.1:321385-325153 GCF_001443285.1 Poecilia latipinna | reverse complement strand
TCCGCGGTGGCTATAGGCTTGAGCGGCGCTTGGCTGCGAGGGCCGCTTGAGGCTCCGCGGAGCTTTAATTTTTTTTTGTTTTTTTAAGCATCACGTAAATTCAATCGCTGTCTTTTGTTTTTTATTTTTACACCCTCTATTTATTTGCTTTTTTTCCCTTCTTCTACAATTTTGTCTGCCAGCGACTGCAAGAAGATTTGCGCCCCTTTGTTTAGCTGCTGTCTTAGCTCTTGAGTCTCTTCATAAAACAGAAATATGTAGTAGCTCGAGTCAAAGCCATGACCAAATAAAATCCAGCCAAGTGTCTTCCCGGCAACCCATCCATTCATGCCATAAAAAATGGCTTTCTATTTGTGTTTTCGAAGCGTTGGACCGTTGCTGGCCGTTTGGCTCGTCTCAGGTGTAGGGATATCCCCTCTCCTCTCCATAAATCCCCCTTTCATCTCCTCTTCTGTTTTTTTTTTTTCCTTCTGTCTCTTTAACTCTGCCTCCAGCGTCTCTTGGAGCGTTTTGTGGTGCATCATGTGAGATTTATTTCCAAAGAAATACAAGGTGGCAAAATGTACTCCGCGTCTCTTTGGTTTGAGGAGGGATTTACTCTCTGTGAAGAAGAGTTATGTACACTTTGACGCTTTTTACGCCCGGACTCTTGTTCTTTTGACATATTTCACCTGAGCCTCTCACCCACTCCGCACGTGAATCCCTGGCTCAGACGCACTTTTAAGAAGAGAAGACAGAAATCTTATTGGATATTTGGCATTAACCTTTTTACGTTTGAGGTTCTGGTGTATTTTTGAAAGCTGTTTTGTTTGTTTTTTTTATTAGGTAATCAATTATGAAACAAGCTACGAACATTACACTGTGTTACATTGTGTCAAATTGAGCCAAAGTCAGCTATAACCGGTTGGGTTTTTCAGTCTTTATTTAAAAGGAGCTCAGTGTTTCGGCTGTTTTGCAGCTTTCTGGAAGTTTGTTCCAGATTTGCAGTTTGTTCCAGATTTGCGGTGCAGAGAAGCCGAATGCTTCCTCTCCATGTTTGGTTCATCTGAGCGAGGCGGCGTAGGTTTTAACTGGAGATCGTCTTTAAGCGAATTAGGGCTGTTATAAAAGACTATATTAGTAATGGAGTACTCTATAGAATATTTTTACGGTTATCTGAGGAATCGGATCTCGCTCTCTCTCTCTCTGCGCCGTTCCTATCGTTCACTCCAAAGCCGTCAGCCCTAAAGCGAATCCGGATAGATGTTTAGAGGTTTATTTACACCTTAACTTTTTAGGTTGACTAGAGTTCCTCTGGCGTTCCAGTCATCATTCGATGGCTTTCTACTTCCCTGCGGCATCACGCAGATTCCTGTTATGTTGTTAAGGCCGGACGAGATCCCACATTCGTCTTGCATCCACACACACAGAGGAGTGTGTGCCTTTGGGGTCATGAAATCTCCTTATCATTTCGATGTCGCCTGCATACCAACTCTTTGGTTGGTGTACCAGTTGTGAACTGTGCATTGTGCATCTTTAAACTGTAACTTTTTTCTTTGGTCAGTTCTGAATCGAGTTTTTTTTTTTTTAATGAGTAATGTTATTTTAGTATTGTTATGATTTCTTTCTTCTGTATGTCAACTCTTTGGTTGGTATGCAGCGATGCAAATGTACAGATTTTTTTTCCTACGTTCACAAATTGATTTGCTAAGTTGGTGGATTTGACACAAACGAAGCACGGATATGTGTGTAAACTAGGTTTGTTTTAAATGCTAAATGTCCCAGAAGATGTGTGATGATCTGGACCTTTTTGTCATCCAAAAGCTCTGGGCACTAAGTGTGTACAAATCTGTGTGATGAGCTAAAGAGAGTGTAAGAGAGGAACCAGGATCCTCAGATAATGATTATAATAATAATAGTCATAACAATGTTAATCACTGATAACTCATGATATGTCCAACTGGGGAATTATTTTTCAAATGTTATTTGAATTATTTTTCAAATGTAGATGTTTTTTTTTTGTTTTGTTTTTTGTTTTTTTAACCCAGGTTATCTGTGCCTGATTTTTAAATTTGGTAAATAATCTCAAACATTTGGAAAGTGTTTCTGACAAAGAAGATGACATGCTAAAGAAAAAGGCTGCTCAAAAGGCAAATTTTAAGAAATAAAGTCTCACCCCCACTTTTTTTGTTTTGTTTTGTTTTTGCAGTTCAATAGTGTTGCAATAAAAAAATGTATCAATTTTAAGTTTGTATGCCATATTTCTTAATTAGGATCCCATTTTATTTGTATCTGAAACAATGCTGATGTTTGAAAAACGTTTACTTTAAAAAAAATATTCTGTCTGGATTTATTATGTTTAAATGCAATGTTTACTCCAGTTTGTTTGTTGTCGTTTCTTTTCCCTCCCATTCCAGGGCAAATCTGTTAAGGATTTTCTCAGCTACCGATTCAAAATATCAACTCCATGTGTGGGATATTAAAAAAAAAGTGCTACTTCTCATGGAAGGAAAAACACATGGATACAAATTAGGAAGGACTATTTATCTGTTTTAACTCAGAAAACATCTGCAGATTGCTGAAGTGCAACATTCACATTGAACCAAAGTCCTGTTGTTGTCCTGACTGCTCAGGATGTGACCCTGCTCTTTGACGTCATAGACACACACGCGCACACACACACACTGAGAGTGGAGTCGTGGAGTCACACAAAACAATGTGTGAACGGACAGGATGTGAGGCAAAGGAGAAAACCTGGCCCATTCTCCTAATCCCAAACTTACAACAATAACATTTGATCATCAGTTTTCTGCGTCGGAAATATCGCGTCAGCTTTTTGGTGGGAGTCTGTGAACGTCCACACGTGTCGATGTTACAAAACTCATGATTGTAAGCGTCCGTCAAGGTGGAAGTAATGCGTGAAATGATCAGAAAGTCTAATTTAGGTCCACATTATTGTTCCTCATTGGGGTAGAGATTGTAGATTTAGTGAAATAGCTCGTATTGACAGTTTCGTTCTCGTTGTGGAAAACCTTAAACTGTGAAAAGAAAATGTTCTCTCTTCATCCATTTTTACATGATAAATCAATTTGATCAAATCTATGAAACTGACCCCTTTTGTATGTAAAAGCCGACCTGCTGGTCCTGAACATGTTTTTAGGTCAAACCAAACTGAGTCGCAGTTTGTAGTAAAATTATTGCTGATTGCGTTTGTGTGTGCTGCTGCTCTCATTGCAAGATGCCCATGCTTTACTCACTGGATGAAATCACAGAAACTCCTAAATTACTTTTTTTTTTTTATGTTAAAATTTAGTTCTCACACCTGATTATTAATCTAAATATAAATATTTAATATTTATCATGATAATGGGGCATCCGATGAAGATTATTCAGCAAAAAATTAGAAAATATATGGTGCATACACATGCCACACAACAAGAATGATTTTTTTTTTTTTTAGCAATGCTGAGTCAGTCAGACGACTTTCTCCTGATTGGCTCTGAAAAGGGTAAAGGTCAAATAGAGAATATTCAGAATATCTTTCAGTCGACAACCAACAACTTTTGCTTAGCTGCACTTTCTTTTAGCCATCAGACAGAAATGGTTTCCAGCTGAAAACAACGTGACATAAAACAAATTGACTTTCCTTTGCTAACAGATGGAAACGACTAACAACTAAAGTCCAGACGAGTTCCTAGCTTTTTTTTTTTTTTTTTTTTTTTCCCCCCCCCAAAAAAGGTTTTTAATTACAGGCCGTTTTAATAGGAACACCCCGGGCGGGGGGGGAAC
>NW_015113144.1:301545-318338 GCF_001443285.1 Poecilia latipinna | reverse complement strand
ACAAAATCCCAACGAGGTTCTTACTTTTTTTTTTTTTTTTTTTTTTTCACTCCTCCAAAAAAGGTTTGTCATTACAGGCCGTTTTAATAGGAACACCACGGTCGGGAGCGGAACATCTGCGTTCTTCTGTGACACCAGGCTTTTCGGGCCCGGTTTTATATTGTCCTCTGTAGTTCCTGTTTTCGCTCCTTTTTCTCTCCCCATTCCTCCTCCTCTCTCCTCAGGCTGTGTGCATCGGGACTTCTGGCTTAATGACAGTTGACAGATAGTTGAAGGGCATGGGCTGCTCCCTGTCAGCCCTGTTTTGGACTCATAATTATTTCACCAGTGTCACGTCACTGTCCCCCTCGCCTGCTGTACACTGTCTCACACACACACACACACACACACACACAGATCCCGCCCACCCGCCCTGCCTGCTGAGCCTCAAGGAGAGACGGGCCATGTGTGTGTTTGTGTGTGCGTGCGTGTCTGGTTGTCACTCGGCGCCCTGCCAACATGAGGATCGCTGCCACACTGCGACCGTCGCTCTGCGCTCGTCTCCGTGGTAACAAACCAAAACCACAGCCTTGTGGCAGTGTGTTGGCGTTGTGGAAGGTTGACTTGCCAACTGGATACCAAAATAATGTTTTGGGAAGATCTTGTACATTTCACAGCAGATATGCCGAAGTCTGCATGAGAGAAAATCCTGGGTGGGGGGCGGGGTGAGAGGTTCTAGAGGGCAGCATTGTTTTCCTAAGTTACTTGGACAATAAACGGACCAAGAGAAATCCTATCTTGACTACAGATGCTCATAGCGGCAAAAGCAAGCGATATGTACTTGTGCACACCAAACGTTTTCTGTGCGAACATGGACATTGTAAAGACGACTACTGCAAGATTATTATTATCAATTATTCTTTTCCAGTTTGTAGCAAATAGAGAAATCAGAGAAATCATAGTGGGTCTTGGGTCCATGCGGTCCCCTGAAGTTCAGCTCAACATGACCGATCTGATTATTAGGATTCCTGTAACGATGTCCCAATGGCTTTTTTTCTTTTCTTTTCTTTTTTTTTTCTTCTGAAACGCGAAAACCGTAAAGTGCGATTGATGAATCGCATCATTTCCAAAAAAAAATAATACAAGAAACTTTTTGTAACAGAAAATATCTTGGGTGGCGTTTCCAAACCTGGAGTCAGCAGCGTATTTAAACAGAACGGTACAATGTATATTTTCTTCATTTTCTCATTAAATCACCATCATGGTCATTTAGAGGGGATATTGGAAAACAGTGAGTTAGAATTTCATTGATAATATGATAATCAAATGTGCATTTAGAAATCGGTGAATCTAAATATTCCACAAATAAGTAGCACGACAGAAAGAGGGGGGGGGGGAGCAGTTTTAGAATACGAGAAAACAGAGCCGTTGTCCACAGTGTATGACAGAGAGAAGAAGCTGTAAGGAAAGAGAGCAGGAGAGAAGGAAGTGATTGATGATTTAAACAATAATGGAGCCCTCTGTATTCACTGTCACACTCTCACTTTCGGACGTCAGGATTGTCTTACAGACACACACAAGTCCCGACTGTCCATCTGGGTTACGTGACATCTCGAAGCTGTCTGTGACGACGCCTCGCTCTCCACCTACCGCTTTTGGTTTCCTCTCGCTGACCGTCCTGTCATGATGAAGTCAGCCCTTTGAGCCCTTTCTCCATTTTTTCTTGTCGTAATTTTTCTTTTTCCATTTATGACCGCGGTCGTAAAAATAGTCCTCGTTCCAGAGATACTGTGGCCAAGAAATGACTAAACAACAAATGAAGCGCTGCGTTATAACTTTCAAAAATCCCATTCTCCTACACACACACACACACACACACACACACATTTCAACTGCTAGTCAGCAGAGATGCCTGTGTGAAACTCCCTCGTTGCCTCATGACTCGCCTTCCTCAGTCTTTCCTTCTCTGCCACTTCCAGCCTTCTGTTTAAATTAAGGTGAGCTGACAAACAAATTATATCTGTCGCATCCTGTTTGCATGAACAGACGGGAAGTCGATAGCGTAAGCCATTTTGGTTAGCCTGAGCTCTAATCACACTTCAGGTCCGTGGCAGTGAGGATAAGGGCGAGAGGTGGCGGTGGGGACACGGGCTTGGCCAATAACAGTTCGCCTAATAACAACGCCGTGCACAGACAGAGCATTTCTGCTTATTTATTTTTCTTTTAAAAGATTTTATAACAGCCATTTGCAGATGGCATCATGTTAAAACATGACAGGAGTCACAACATGTTGTCAAAAAGATGGAATCTGTCATTTTCAAGTTTGCCGTAGGTAGGAAATATCCCTAGAAATTTGGGTGTTTTAATTCAACTCTCCCAAAACCTGAAACTCAACTTGGTCCTTTGAGTCACGTTTTTATTAGTCAATATTTTTTGATTTCTTATCACAGTCACAATTTAAAAGTTACACATATGCTGTACATTTAAGATTGGTTTCCTTACAGATGCCCTTTGACAGCCAAGATATGTTTTTGGGGGGTTTTAGTCTGATTTAGCAATCACATGTAAAACACAGTGCTGCTCCTTTAATTTGAGCCTTAAGTTGAAATTTATTAAAAAAAAAAAAAAAATGAAATCATAGATTTATCCACTAGCTGTTCAGAGATGATATGATTTAAAAAAAATTCAAAGCTTCACTCCATAAACTCCATTTTGTGTTTTTCCACAAAAAATAGGGCTGCTTTTAGGAATAAATGGCATCCATTGTAAAAAAAAAAAAAAAAAAAAGTCAAAAAATAATTGAAACTCAGTAGTTATGATCGAGGTTGGAAGTAAATGAATAATTTCAGCTTTGAAAGTAAAAGTTATTGGTTGGATGTTCTGACTGAGTTTCTGTGTGCATGAGTGAGGTCTTACCTGAATAGAAGATCTCTGCCGGAGGGCGTGGCCAACCTGCTGCAGCCTCCACACCTGGCTGCCATTGCCTGTTTGTTTTCTGTGGCTTTTAAGAAGCTGTTACCAATTGGTACCCGACTATCCCCGACAGAGTTCAGCCGACGGTTTTCATGCTCGCCCTCTGCTCCTCGGTTTTCTCGTACTCTTGGCGCCTCTCGGTTTGGACTCTGTGGTTTCCGTGCCGTCCTGGATTCGGCCACCAATCAATGAGGTTTCCCAGCCCATTGCTTTGCCCAAAAAGTTTATGAGCTGCTTCCTTCATTGCTCACTAGTGACATCTGCTGTTGCACTCAAACCGTTGACAGCCTTGTCTCTCCAATAAATCGTACCTCAAAAGTAAATCAGAACATGGCAGTGGATGCAGTATTGTCTGAACGAAGCCTTTATCAAACCCATGTCCGGTAGCAGTAAGGGTCTATTAAATCCTATTTAACTGGCATCATCTTTTTTTTTTTTAGTTCTTAAAATGATTTGTACCTCAATCTTTTTTGCTAATATGCTGTTGTGCTTTCTTTTGTGTCATGGACTAAATTGAACATAAATTGGTGCTTTAGTGTCTTAGGAGTGCAGTGCTATGTGCTTGGTGGCTCGCTGCCTGGAAAAAAACAGAATTCGACTAAATAGTTTTTTGTTTTTCTGGGACTTCTGTTGTTTCTCCCAGATGAAAGCATTTTCTTCTCTTTTTTGTTGGCTCCATTTCTGCTCCTCCTAATAATTAATCTTCTCAAATGCTGCTGAAACATTTGAGACCCACTGAGCGGCAACTCCAATGTAATGCCAGGCATATTTTGTCATCGGTTATTCTACTATACTAAAAAATGAATTTACTTTTAAGGGTATGTTTTTTTGTTTTTTTACACATCTTTACCAAGAGGACCAATAAATGTTGAGGTGATTGTAACCCCCTCCCCCAAAAAACATTTTGTCATTAATTTTGGCTTTTGCAACATGAGTTTTAATCAGATTTTTTTAATGTTTTGCTAGTAAAGCTGCCACTTAGGCTACCACTCCAATTCCGTTAAGTTCTTGAAACTAATGACTAATAAAAAAGTCTTATGTTTAACGTCATAAACAGTTTTCCAAACTCTGAAATTGACACCGTCTCTGACCCTCCGACATCAAGACCAAAGCAAAATCACATACAAAGGCCACGAGTCCTTCAGAGGTCACTGCTGTCATCTGGTCTTCCTGTTTGTCAGATAAACGCCGAGCGTCTCGGTTTTTTTCACACTTTCTCTTCCTTACAAACACACAAATGCACACACACACGAACACACGAACACACACACACACACACACACACACACACACACATATACACATGCACAGCTGTGGCCCTCTCCCTGTGGTGGCTTATCTCAACGACATCAGTCAGACTCAAATGCTTCAGGCTGTCTTTGTGTAGGTGTGCCTTTTGGTGTGTGAGTGTTTGAGCCTTAAGGTCAAGAGTCAAAGGTCAGGACACCTGCGAGGCTCATTTAGACCCCATTTCCTTCTAAGATACATAGGTTATGTTGAGTTGTCCTTAAGCAAATGAAAAATGGGACATTATAAAGGGGTCATAAGGTTTAAGACGGAGGGGACCAGTTCAGCTTTTTCTTTTTTCTTCTTTTTTGCTAATCTGAACTTGCACATGTTGATGAAGTTCATCAAACCAATTGTGTTTTAATTGAACGTCGAAAATTTCAGGTTCAAATTCAGGAGGCTTTACATAGTAAATTGCAGAACAGGTGAGCATTGGTTGCCGTAATCCTGACCCTACAAGTGGAGCTTGATTGGCCATAATCTTAAAACTAAATTCAGGATGTATTAAATGCTACATCAGAACTCGGCTCTTTCTTTGCGCTTTCCTCATCCATTCAGACTGACGCGTCCAATTTGTCCGTTTCTCCGGCACGCCGTCCTTCTTTACTTGTCACCCTCAGGTTAAGTCCTGTATACTCATTTGACCCTGGCGCTCTGCTGTTTAAAAATGCATGAACAATAAATAAGGATGCTCCTCTCCTCTCTCTCCTTCTCTCTTTCTCTCTCTCTCCCGTCTCTCCATCCATCTCCTCATGTTTGTGCAGAGCTCATTTAGGCTCTTAAAGGAAATGGAAATCCGCACAGCGACCCTGCAGTCACCGAGGTGCCTAACTGATATCCTCTCAGTCAACATTTGCAATTCTTTGACTTGAGCGCAGGAACTCCATATCTCATGGGGGCGGACGTGTTTTAAAGGCTCTCGCCGACTCCGGCCTCATTGAAGTCGAGCATTAAAGAACTCCGATGTCCCGTTTATCGAGGAGTGTATCTCTGACGGCGCCTAAAGCAGCTGCATGTCAAGCGCAGTCTCGCTGTAAGGTCAGCATGTATCAAAATGAAGGAAATAAATGCACTGCTGTAATTTCTGATGCAGTCTGGAGCACCATAACATTGCATTGCTGTCATAACTTATATTAACCGCAGCATTTTCTTGTTGTTATTTGCATTGTTATGTTTCACCCAAAAGCTTCAGTGTATTTTTCTGGGGTTTTGTGTGATAAACCAACCCATAGTAGAAGAAAAATAAATTTCATTTATAAGCACTTTTTTTGGCAACATGGCAGTTCAAAGTGCTTTCCATGAATTAGAAGAACAACAACACAAGCACAATAAATGAAAAACGACACTTTAAAATGTTCCAGTTGTTCTGGGTGTCAGTATTTTCTAAGTTTGTTTAGTAAAGTGTAAGGCTAAATGTTGGTTCTCCATGTTTGATTCTTGTTGCTAAGTGCTCCGCAATTTATAAACCAACAGGAGTTTCTCTTGGTCTTGCTCCGATATTAAAGTTATAAATCTAAATGTTGATTCTTCAGTAGCTCCAGGGGGCGCCACCACACATCTCTCTAAAAAAATGGGTAGGCAATGAAGAGATGTGGTCAGCGTTCTGTCAGAGCTACATTCTCTTTTCAGTACAGTTCACACATAGATACTGATTTGCATCTTTTTACTGCATTGTCTAAATCCAAGGGTTACACATATTTAAAAAAATAAAATAAAATGCCACAATACGGTAGATTTGTATGTACAGCAAACTAATCGGCCAGTCTGAATTGTTTTCCTTATATTTGTGCCAGCATTGACTTTCCGTAGGACAAAATGAAGTATCTGGGTTTATATGAGTCCATCAAAACCTCAAGGTTCTCCATTGTTGTTGCAGACAACATCATCGGAGCAACGACAACAGCTCCTGCACGCCCCGCCCACATCCCCATCTTTCTGCCCCAAAATAGTGAGGACCAGCCTGCAAATTGGCGAGAACCAAACCAGACATTAGCCGGCCGCAGTGAGGCTTGACAAAAGGGAAGCAGCTGTAAGACGCTCCACTCTTCCCTTCCTGCCGTCTCGAATCTTGATTTCCAAGTAAAATGTTAGACTGTATTTCATCTCCAAAGGAGAACACTGGACCAGTGAGCGGTCTTCCCCTTAACTGGGTAGCGTACCATCCCAGACTGGGAGACCAGTCAGAGACTCAGGAAGCATCCGCAGATGCATTGAGGAAAACAGCTGATTAGCTAATTCCCAGAATTGAGCTTTTTCACAACATTCTAGTTTTTGAGACCTGTAGGTGTATTTCACTTTGTTTATGTCTTGGTAGTTAATTAGCAATTGTACTGGTGTGACTGCTAATTCATTTAGTCACTAGATACAATATCATTCTCATAATTAATGTATCCCTCTCCTTTCCATGTATAGAAGAGATACAAACTGTTGGAATTAAGGAAATATTGACTTTAATTACTGAGGCATTTATCAACACATTTTGGGTCAAAAGTCTTTCAGTGGATCCAGGATTTCAGCAGCTTTTTAAAAATCAACCTTATGCAGGAGTTTCTGTCAACATTTGTCATAAGATAGACAGCTAAAACTGAAGTATCCTTTGAAAACAAAATGCATTTTCTCTTGTTTTTGTTGAGGAATTACATAACTGGACGTTAAGTGATTTTAAAGTCGCATTTACTTCAACGACTTCACGATCGCACTTTGTTTCAATGTGACATTCAGAAATACGGTTGCATCATTAAACTGACGTCTGCACGTGTAACTTGGGTGAAACCGGAAGATGGAGACGAAACAGACCAGCAAGGACAAATGCTTTAAAACTGCGGGAGACCCATCAATCTTTCCCTAGATCAATTTCCTAAGGGCCAAGGGATCAAGACGAAAGCCTGAATGGGGTTAATCTGTGGAAATCATTTTGTTATTAATAATAATTTCTCAAATATCTAACAGCCGGGAAAGACGTACTGTAACGCTAATCAAAGCTGATGCCTTTGCACATCAGAAAGTCCCCCCCGCCCCCCATCTTGATTGCTGCGAGTGGCATGTGGATTCAGTTCCTTTGTATCCACTCCAACCATAAAATGATGAACGTATCAGTCCTGATGCAGTCCAATTACTCGTGGTGCAGATCTTTGCTTGAACTCACTAGAAATTATAATCTCTTTTTAAAATGATCGTAATGGGAGTTTTTACTTGTAAATAGTTGCTTTCAGTTCCACTGGTCCTCAGTAAACAAGCCCTTTTTTCCCACATTAATTGCTGTTTTGCTCATAAATAGTCACAATATTGTTTTTAAACACATGCAAAGTGTGTGTGTGTGTGTGTGTGTGTGTGTGTGTGTGTGTGCGTGTGTGTGTGTGTCAGCGTGCGCGTTCTCGGAGAGTTAACACAAGCATAATGAAGTAGCAAAAAGCCGCCTTCATCCTCAGACCCTGAAACAAGCAATTATGCCTAATTTGTCCTTTTTAAAAAGACACAGGGAAGCCATTTGTGCTAAAACACACACACACACACACACACACACACACACTCACACACTCACATATTAATACACCAACACAATGAGAGAATATTCATGTCTCTTCCTCCCCCTCCACAAACACTTAGGAGCTAATTATTGTTATTAGCATCATGCTTGAAATCTCTCCACAAGGGCATGTCAGCGTACTTCAACATCTGTACACTTCTTTCCTTTCATTAAAGAAACGGACGAGACGGGGAGGCGAGGGGGGCGAGCTGGATGAAGCGACAAATTAAAAAAAAAAGTCCTGAGATCACCTTGAAAAGGCCTAATCAAAGCGCTCCACACTTTTCAAATTCTTTTGTTTCACTCACAATGAGCCCGTTGAGCCGTAATGGACTCTAAAACATCGGGACGGTACATACATGAATATTGATTTAACCATAAGCATCACCATTTCCATCACGGGAACGGTGCTGTGATCTCACTATTACCGCAAGGCCATTATGGCTAAATGAGTTTCTTACCGTGACAATATGTTAAATATAAAGTATGGATTAGAACGCCGCCTCTTACCGCCTACCTGTTTGAGATTAATGCGATAAACACCGGTACGGATCAATGGATTGCATGTTAACTTTAACGTAATGTTTGCCAATGAATTTATAGGACTAGTGATGGGACGTTTGGCTCTTTTCAGAGCGTCTGTTGCCCCGTATCTTAGCTTAACTTGGGAAAATATGAATGTTTTTTGTACGTCAACACATCCATTTGCGGTGAGTGTATTTATGAGAAGCCGTATATTTGTCTAACTCTATGTGCGTATTCTTGGTTTTGTGTAATGTTTGATCGAACAGAAGTGGAACCGAACTCACCAGGTCTTTCTCATCGCAGCGTACTGGTTGAGGGGAGGGACAGATTTCCCACCTGACTGTCGTGTCTGCCCCCCTCTGTGTTTTCATGAAACGGTATGATCTCCACCAATTGGTACCATGGCACAAAAGTGCCATGGTACCAATTGAAACACAGTTTTGCCATGTGCAGGTCAGAGGTACTGAGAGTGAGAGCTGAGCAACAAAATGAGTCGATGCTTTTGAGCAGGCAGTATTAAGCTTCAGAATGCCTTCTTATTGGCCACTTTATTAGGTACATGTGTTGTTAGCATAAATAGCAGTTAGCAATACGGCAGAAATAATAGGAATTTTGGCAGTTTTATATGGTAATGTTAATGTTCTGAAACTCAAACTGAGGAGAAAGAACTCTGATCTGTGTGACTTTGAAACTTTCATGGCTTTTGGTGTTAGGCAGTAAACTGCTGATGATGCTAACACTTCCCCCCACAGCCATTTTTTGAGTTTAAAGAGAATGGTCCAAAAAAAAAAAAAAAGAAAAATCTCCCAATGAGCAGCAGTTGTGAGACTGTCAGAGGTCAGAGAACAATGACTAGACTGGTTCAAAATGGTATGCAAGACGCCAAATATTGAAGCACGTAGGCTCCGTATCGGTGACAAAAGTTGAACATTTTTCAACTTTCTTGTGTCGTGTCACAAGCGTGTGTACGTCTGTGTGTATGCCGCAGGTCCATCGGCTGGAGGAGGGCAAGAGATTGTTGCTTCATCACACAAGTTCATTAGGAATGAATGGAGAGGAAGTGACATCACTTAGCCATGCTTCTAACTCAGGTACCTTCTTGTTATATTGCCCCTCTAAACAGGTGGTTGTGGTTGCTCTCGAAGCAAAGTTAAAACTTCTGTTGTTATTAGTTATTGTTGCCATTGAGGTTGCTAAGCAGATGCTACTTGTTAAATGATAAACCATTACTCAACTCATCAGAAGTCGTATTTGTTTACATCCCTACTCACAACTTGAGTGCCTCTCTTTAACACCTCCGAATGGAAAGACGTTCATTCTTGTGCTTAGCAGCCACTTTGTTTTAATGATAATGTTAAATATCAGATGTTATTTGCAGAAGGAAATGAAACAAATCACCTTTTTGTGAAGCCTTCTGTTGGTATTAGCTAATTTAACAGCACAGTTACCGACTGGAGAGCGATTATCAAAGCACTACTGTCGATTAGAGTCGAGGTTTTTCACAGACGAGAGAACGCACTATAATGCTGAAAAGTTACTTTGTGAAACTGGGGGCTTGAGGCAAGACAGGATCCGCTTTCAGATCAAAGTACCGGCACGAAGATCATGGCAAACAGGGAGCCCACCACAAAGGCAGGACGATGGCGGGTTGCTCATTCTCTGGTTTAGATACCAAGGTGAAACGTAGGCTATGAGCGCTCGAGGCTCAAACGGGGTCAAGGTGGCAAGGCCACATCTGCAAGCAGAGAGATCATCATGAAATGCAAGGGGATGTATAGGCCCCACGTTTATGGCCCAAGTGTGTTTTGTGGGCTTCCCGTTTTTTGGGGGTTTTTTTGTATTTTTTTTTTTTTTGTGAACCAGCATGAATTAAAGGCATGTGTCACCTCCGGGACCGTTTAGGGCCATGGTGGCCTTTTCGTTTTCTGCGGGCTGAGGTACCGGTGCAAAAGGCACAGATCGGGTCAAAGGAGGCCCACGAAGGGGTTTCTGTTTTTCAGGTTCGGTGTGAAAGGTGGGGCGTGTTCGGACCTCAAATCGTATGGCCCAAGTGGGATCTTTGTGGTCCGCCTGTTTCTGTGGGACCAGGTACTGGTGTCAAACGAGGGGCACTTTTAGTCTCCGGTACTTGTGGGGGGAGAGCCTGTTTCAAAATACAATAACGGGCCGTTCTAGGGCCTGACAGGGCTAAAGCTCAAAGTCAACCATTCAGGTTCCTCTTTGTGCCCATATGTTACGGCCACCACATGTCATACATTTATGATAGTTGTGGGGCTCACAGTGGGCCCCACAAGCACATTTACTGGGCCACATTTACTACCAACGGTAATCCTTAATTGGACGTTGTACTGGCATGTTTGTTGGGTTGTGCTTATATATTTGGTTATCAAAGGTAAACTTGAAATTTAGTTGACATGTTTCTTGATCGGACCTTGAAATTAACCAAAAGATTTCTTTTTTTAAAAAAAAAGCATTTCCCGTGTCCTTATTTTCTGCTTAGGGTCACACTCCCAGCTTGAGCCTAGCGTAGCTGTTAACAAGCAAAAGGTGAATGACATGCTCCGTCAGAGAGGCCACAGCGGAACCTTTAAAAACAACTTACACGTAAAAATCTTCTGTTAAGCAATTACGAAAAGATCTCTGTATTTCTGTCTGTTTTTCTTTTCATAACGACATGGTCTAAGAGGTGATTCAACATGTTATATTTTACACCTAAACACAGTGTGCACATCTAATCAATTGAGCCGTTGACTTTTTAATGGCCGCAGTAGAGTGTGCTGCCGAATGAATAAACACACATGCACGCACACATACACACACACACACACACCAAATTAACTGTCTTGCTCTCAACTCTAATGCATCTGTCATTTCAGGGGTAAAACCCCTTTGATCTCTCTCTCCTTCTCCGTCTGACAGCCGGCTCGCTGCTCACTGGTCCTAAATGAATTGATATTTCTTCTGGCCACTTGAATTTGTCACTTGACTTCTTTTCTCGGTGTAATCTTCACTCCTCAGTAGCAGCAGTCCCCAGCCTGTGTGTGTGTGTGTGTGTGTGTGTGTGCGAGCTTCGAAACCTGGCTGACAGGGTTTCTGTGTTTTGGATGAAAACACATGGCTAATAGAGTCGCTGACTGTCAGGCTGGCTAGTCAGAGAAAATGCCTCCAGAAGGCTTCATGATGATGAACCTGTCACAGGTGATCTCATTTTTCCTTCAAAAAAAAAAAAAAAGAAAAAAGAAAAAAAAACAACAACAATGAAATTTAATCGCTTGCAGAGGCATGACTAACACAGTGTAGGAAGCACTGAGGAGTAGGACTGTGTGAAAGTATATATGTTGCTTTCTGACACCTGGACTTTGTCGCGGCACGAAATGCTTCTCGGCATCTCCAGGTTGAGATATTTGGTCTTTAAAGCTGTTGATTCAACAAGCGTCTGAACAAAAGAGCAGCTGTTGAAAAAGGGAAAAACGGTTATTGAAGTAAAACCGTTGAAATGATTCAATCTGCTGGTTTTCCTTAGAAAACTTTCTAAACTGACTTGAAAAAGCAAACAATGATCAGTTGGAATGTATATGATTTAATTAAAATTTCATGTTGGCGTAAATCGCCTCAGGATGAAACTTACGAATTGGCGCTATATAAATAAACTGGATTGAGTTGAATTGGACCAGTCCGTCCAGCTTGCAAGAAACCCACACAGCCTGATTCTGTCATCCCCATATTTCTCAGTTTAGATTCTTAGGCTTCCTAGTTCTCACTTTGTCAAAACGTAACAACGGTCAACTATTCCGATCATTTTAACTTTTTTTTTAATATCAATATTCTTTAAGGTGTTGTTCAATAATTTCAGTGGATTTAAGTTTCTCACTCTCAATATATTCACTGCAAAAAAAAAAAGGATTTCAAGAAAAACAGTTTCTTTTGAATCTCTTCTTTACCAGATATTAGTTTGTTTGTTTTTTTCCATTAGATTTTAACATTCGCTGAAAGGAAAAAATGCTTTAAATCTTGCCTTTAACTTGCTGAATATTTTAGTATCAGCACACCGCTGATGGACATCAGCAGTTTGCCTTCTGTCATAACACTGTGTTATTCCTCCTTACCTTTCCATCCAGCTGTCATTCAGTTCTCTATCATGTACAGTATTTTCTGTCAGTGTGTGTTTTAACAAAGGAAGCGGAGTATCTGGAGGCGAGCTGGGTGATGGACATGTTTTTACACACTTTAAAACACACGGAGGCATTGCTTTAAAAAAAAAAAAGAAAAAAAGCATTTTCCTCTAATTTGTTGTGTTTAAGTTTGATTCATGAAGCTCCTGTAGTATTTTCTTAAGGTTCATAGCAAAATGAATTAAGTATAGATCTGCAAAAGATGAGCTTTATTGTTTTATTTGAAACCAGTGAAGGAGAATCTGGGCTTTGACTTATTAAATATGTGAGAGTCTTTTTTTTAAATAAGATTCTATGCGATGACAAGAGCCCTTCTTTAAACCTCACCTTTTCTTGCTTTTTCTAGCACAATGATCCGGTCGTTTGGCCATCACCATTTTGCATGTTTGTATCTCAGTTAGTTTCCCTGCTCTGTACTCTCTCTCCCAGCTGTTCTGCGTCCCTCTGATTAGACTCGTCTGATTTTTAGCATCATACTTGGCTCTTTATTTGAGCGCCTCGGTTCTCCTTGTTCTATGCTGGTTTCTTTGGTTGCGTTCTCTCTGTTTCGGTGTCCTCCCTCCCCAAAATGGTGCATATTGTGAAGTGGAAGGAACATGAGGCAATGGGTATAACTAGCTTTAATAAACAACAAAACAAAGGGGTGGCTTGATTTATTTATTTTTCCCCAGGTATGTTAATGAGAAAAAAAAAATCAGTGTCACAAAGTCAACAAAAATCAGAGGCAAAGTGCAATTTGAAAAGCTCTTGTTTTTTTTTTTTTAGGGACAACTTAAACAATTCAACCCCCAACAATGGCCTAGTACAAACCCACAAAGCAGTGATGCATAAAGAGCGAATCACCACACTCTTTTCCAGCTTCCAAAAAAAAACAAAAAAAAAAAACACACAGCTACTGAAGGATACTAGTCCTCAGCAGATTCTACATCTAAAAGTAAATGTCCCAGAAGCTCGATTAATTCATTTTGATAAAAAAGAATAACAACAATAAGAACTCTGAGACTTTGTCTCATGTGTTTTTTCCACTACAGGTTTTTCTTGAAGCGTTATAAAATGCCTGAGCCTCCATCCAATCACTCCACATCTCTATCAAAACGGCAGTTGGGGGAATATGGCACAATAATATTCGGCATAAAATCAATGGCTTGTTTAATTTAAAGAGGAAGCAAATGGGGAGGCAGGGTAATTGCAGAGAGAGGCCCACAAATCAACCGTCCTTGTTATCCCATTTGATGCACCATTAAACATCTGCAGGAATAAACATTATTTTTAGCTCAGCTACCAGCCTCCGCCAGCTGTAGAGCAAGGGGAGCAGATGGAGGGAAGCAGAGAAACAATAATAATAACAAAGAGATGGTTTTTAATGCCAAAAGTCTGGGTTTTGTTTTTTTGTTGTTGTTTTTTTTTCTATTTGTTGCTACTGGGTTTTAGCTTGTCGTAGTTCTTCCCACATATCTGACAGAAATGGGAGTGGATCCCAAATGAGAGGATGTTTATTTAATTGGTGGCATTCTGCAATCTGAAATTTCACACCAACTAGAAAAACCGAGGTGGAAAATGAAGCAGCATGCCTACTAGGCATTGTTCATTATGAAAAATACTGAGTCGGGAGCCAGGCGGTGCACTGAGAGTTTGGGAAGTGAAGGTTTTTTTTGGTGCTGTTGCTTGTGGGTTGCGGCTCACAGGACATGGCAGAACCATGTTCCTGTCAAATATCAAAGTAACACACTGAGTGGTTTAATGTTTCACACAACCTGGCTGAATTTACCACAGGTTTACTAATAACTGTTCTATAATTTAGCAGCTTGATTACCTTGAATCGTATTAACTGCTTTGACTAAATGATGTTTACACTCATTCTGCTTTGTGTAAGTTGGCTATTCATGGTCACTTTTTTTCTTAACCAAGGAAAAACAAAATCTACTTAATCAAACGTCCATCCATCTATTGTCATTTCCAAGATCACTGTTCTAAGCATTGTTGACTTGGCGTCTCTTTTCCCCTGCAGTAACTCCCAAGTTCATTCAGGGTTTTCCCCAGTGTCTTCTTCCAATGGAGCATTCTTGGGAAAACTTTAAAAAAAAATAAATAAATAAATAAAGATACTTTAGATGCAGAGACATCCCTATTGCTGGGTTGCAGACACGTGACCCAAATGACGTGCAAAATTCAGACGGGGGTCTGGAAGTGTGGATTTCTCCTGAGCGCTCGCACCACCAGTCGAGACAGTCATGCCCTGTACCCATGTACACAGCCTAAATCAAGGAAACATCTTGAAAATATGCCGCTATTTGAACATAACCACTACACACACACACACACACACACACACACACACACAAATCATATTTGCTGACAAACCAAAGCCACCAGCAGGTTACAGCGCTCAGCCATTTTACAGATTTCCTTCGATCTTTGCTGCAGAAGCTGAGGCCGACCGGTTCCAACGCCGTGCGTACTGCTAAGGTGTACCTAATAAAACGGACGGTGAGTTCATGCTCGAGAGCCATCAGCTTTCCTCATATGTGTACAGACAACACACCTTTTCCATGATGCCCTTGAAAGCGCCCCTCTGGGAGTTGTCAGAAATTAACTTTATCTGTTCTTTAATTACGGTACATGTTCTCTGACGCGTCCCTCACACATCCCCAAACCCCGACCTCCGCCTCCCCGGCCCACCCCGCCCCTCATGCTGTCATTTTCAAAGCTATTTTAAGACAATGTGTGATTATCTGTGACATTGCTTGACATGTGCCTCAAGGCTCTCTCTCTCTCTCTCTCTCTCTCTCTCTCCTTCTCTCTCTCTCCCTCGGTTCCTCTTGCTCGCTCTGCCTTTCTCTGTCTTGCTAATCAAAAAGCCAAGCCACGCAGACTGCTCAGAGCAAATAACAATCCAGCTCCCGTATATGTTTGAAGTTGACAGAGCGACCGGAGCGCGGTGAGGGAGAAAACACACTCTGATCGTCCTCTCCCCCCCCCCCAAACCCCCAGCCCCTTTCCTCTGTCTTGAAACAAACACGATATTTCAGCCCCAACATCTCTTGCACTCTTGTTTATTTTATTTCTTTTTCTTCTTTTATGTCTTCTGATTCCCTCCACGGGTTGAAGTCTTTAATGAACAGTTTTTACTCATTTCCCCCCCCAAAATATTTGAATTTCAGACATATTTTTTTCCTCTAGTAAGCTCTAATAGGTGTGTCGTTTTCATGAGGTGAATATCTTAATGACATTTCTCCTCCAACACATTTTTAATTACCGCTACACCAAATATATGTTGTTGTTTTTTTTTTTTTTTTCAAATCCCCTTCATTTCCCCACCTCTCGCCTCCTCTTCTATTATTATTCCATTGTATTAATATCATTAAGTTTAATTCACACCACGATGCCTGATACCTGTGTCATCCCGCCGGGTCAAGTGATGAATGTGTGAAGTACCTGCTGAGGAGGAAAGACTGCATGTGCTGTGCAGATTGGTCACGATCGTAAAATTTTAATTGATGATTAATTAATCTCATAATGACTGAATATTAATTTAATCATCTCCTATAAATATTATATCACTTTTACGGGAGGAGCATGCTAATAATTGAATCATTTGCATAACTGCTGTAAAGAATAACAGCAATTCATCGCCGCTTACTGTATAATGAAGTCATTAATACGGAAATGTAGCTTCGAGAGTGACTTCCTATTTCATGTCGAGTTGAGATTTGAAACAAAAAGTGGGGGGAGGGAGGGTTTTGCGGTGAGATGGTCTCATTGAAGAGGCGAGCTTTAATGGTTCTGTAAATTCTGCTGTAATGTTGAAGCAACAATTTCTTTTTCATTTCTTAACCTCTATAAGTCAATTGACAAATTCTAGTTTGTTTGTTTGTTTTTTTTTTGTTTGTTTTTTTACAACAACCTGTTCAGGAAGTACCAAAACATCATACGACAAGAAATGTTTGTTTTTGGAGTATCGGTGGCTGGAAATAAAAGCACACCACACTATTAAGATTGATTTTTGTGAAATGCTTCCACTTCACAGCTGTCCACACCGTCGTGTCATTCTGTCTACACCTACTGAATTGTGCTTCAGTAAGGTGGCTGGCTGGTCACTGTCGAGTTAGTAATTTGTGGATGTAAAAAAACTCTACATCCGGAAAATCATGTCATAGGACACGTATCGGTATATTTCATTAAGCTGGTTAGAATTAGAAGTGTAGTAATCTTCAATTTTTGATAGACTTAAACAGCTTATATATATATATATATATATATATATATATATATATATATATATATATATAAAAAATAATTTATTTTTTTTTTTTTTTTTTTTTTTTTTTTTC
>NW_015113144.1:292507-298367 GCF_001443285.1 Poecilia latipinna | reverse complement strand
AAAAAAAAGTGTGTTGATCTATTTTTTTTTTTATAAAAATAAACAGTTTATATATATATATATATATATATATATATATATATATATATATATATATAAAATAAAGTTTACATTCTTTTTGATTTGTTTGATGCTTTTACTTCCTGACGGAGATAAAAGTATGACCAACAGGAAGTTGGTTGAAGTTCAGTCGATTGTCTCTTCTGTCTTCAAAATCGAGTGTTCTGGAAGATTCTTGATGAAGCACTGGTGTCATTAGAGCGTCGTCTTCCTCCTGCCGCCGCTGATCATGCAATTAAATGTTTTACATCTCAAGCGGAGGAAGCATTTTCGCGTGTGCCTTAGCCGGGCCCGTAAAAACACCAATGGGAACAACAACAACAAAAATCAACGTCTGTAGCGCCGAGAGAGAGAGAGAGAGAGAGAGAGGCCTCAGACGGCAAGCAGTGAAACATTGATGAAATTACCCATCCGCCTTCCCTTTAAAATGTTGGCCATGTATCATAGCCAGAGCAAATACCACATAATTACATAATTAATCAGATCATGTATGTTTCCCTTCCTTCATTTTTGCTCCTTTGTGCACGAGTCAAACGCATGTAATCACTTGTTCTGTAATGTAATCTGATCAGGGCCATGTAATTCTTCATTTCGCAACAGCTCCCTGGAGCAAGGGATCCGAGAGCGAGATGAATGCGGCCCGGCCTTCGCTCCCCCGTCCTCTCTCTTCCTCCCAGCTCTGCTTTGCTTAAGCGGGTCTTCCTCGGCGCGGCGGAGCGCCTGGATGTGGAGCCTGTGTGTCAACCGAATCTCTCGCCCTCACTTGTCTCTTCACATATCTGTCCATCCGTCTCTCTCATATTGCTCTGCTTCTCTCTGTCTTCTGCTCCTCATCTTCACCCTCCTTATCTCTTCCGATCTGTTATGCTTCCTTATCTCTATTCTCTTCATCCCCATTTTCTCCTCTTCTTAGTTTTCCTTTCCGACCCCCCCCCCCACCTCCTCCTCCTCTTCTCCCCTCCTCTCCCTCCAGTGGCGACACCAACCATCAGGTTCCATCTATCTGTGTGTACGTCAGCAATTAGAGCATCGTGGCAGCCAAATGCCAGCCATGTCCCCAAGCTACACACACACACACTCAGAGAGAGAGAGAGAGAGACAGAGACTCAAAGGCAATGCCCTGACAAAACAGCATGAGAACAAATCACACCATAATTTATAATCTCGCCGTGCTAAAATCTCATTATATTACAGACATGTGGATTCGGTGGCATGCACGGCCGGGGAGCCGGCACTATAAATTCCCACCAATCATAAATTATGAAAGGAAAGATAGAAATGACCGGTGTCTGTCTGGATTAGCAGTAAATCGCCCTCGGACATGGTTTGTTTAAGGAATCGGGTCCCGTGCGGCCTGAGCGGCCTCAAAGCGGCGCTGCTTGAGTCACAAAAGTGGCCAGAAGAGGCGAGTTTAAGCCGCTTTAGATGTGAAGTGGAAAAATAGGTGTCCAGTCCCCAGTTATTTACTTTTGATTTTTTTTTCTTTCTATTTAAAAAAAAATCTGCTAGATCACACAGAAAAGCTAAAAATAATTATATATGTCTTATCAGGACCTTTTTTTTTTTGTTTTACTTGTCTGAAAAATGACAAAAAAAGTTTATTGGGAGGATCCCTCACTCTTCACCATGAAGGACTCAAATTTAGTTGATAGAATGGTTGGTTCTCTGAATTTAATAATCCATAGCAGAACCTTTGGCAGCAGTCAGTGGCAACTACAGATAAGGACCAATGAGACGACGGCTATCGCCAACAGGTAGTTTGACCCAAGTAAAGGACTCATGCTCTCAGGTTTTTATGGTTTGGCGTCTCCAAAAACAAAACCTTTCGCGTAGTTGTTCAATGGACTTAAGACAGTGGATCAATGTTTTTTGCAAGCAGACAAGACTCTGTTTTGCATAAAGTTTGATGCTCTTCACCTGCAAAGTACTTTATTTAGCCATTATTTATTTATTGGAAGATGTGCATAGATGTCCAGAATTGTACTGATCAACCTGTAGAACTGCATAAAACAAGGACAGGATTACGATATGGAATTGGCCAGCAAGATATAAGGAAGGTGACAGGTGGTTCTGACAATGACTAAAAACAAGCCAGATGTGTTGATACAGAGGAGAGTGATTATTGGCATGGGAAACGGGTGAGGCTGCATAAGGTAACAGGTTGTTGCTGTTGTGAGGGAATCTAGTGGCTGAGAAGTGAGGAGGGGGAAATGACCACAAAATTAAAATAATTTCATCTGAACAAAAATAATCTTCTTAATGTTTAACTCAGACTTGTTAGATGGAAACGAAGCGTCTAAACGCACGAATGTCCTAAAATTTAGAACGAACACAACACAGTAAAGAACTGAAAAGAAACAAAACTCGTAGCAAAAGTTCTTCTTTTGATCAAAGCGTGTGAGCAACCATAACCTGTGACTGAAGCTGACGTATCTGATACTGTAAGCAACGATTTTTGGTAGTTTTTATGCCAAATGCAGCAAAACAGCCTGCAGACAAAACCTAGTCCTTGCAGTGTATCAATGCAGATCTTTAAGAGTAGGCAGTATTGATACACAATGCTGACAAGTCGGCATGCCGAGGTCCAGTCAGCTAACAATAATCAACTCCCACAGAGCAAAGAAAGAAAGTGACTAGGTTTGACAAATCATGTAATTTTTTTTAGACATTTCGTGAATATGTGGATGCAGCAGGTACCATGCCATACTAAATAAATCAGGCTAAAGGTAGTTGAATGCTTTATGGAGTTTTGTACTGAGAAACCTTAGGACATGCCGGCTATCTGGATGCCACTCTGACATCTACCTACCGTGGAAATCATATTCCCTGACGGTTCCTGCCATTTTGAGCAAGAGGACACACCTTCGCACAAAGTGAAAATGCTTCAGCAAAGGTTTGAGGAGCACAAGAGAGAGTTTAAAGTACTGAATGGCTCCAGAGCTCTCAGAATCTCAACCCTATTGATGCGCTGGACAAGTAAGTCTGACTCACACAGACCCCACTTTGTGTGATCTGCACCTTCAAAAAAGGCCCAGTGGAGGGCAGTCAAATGGAGGCCGATACTGATGATTAGTGTATGATATTGTTCCTTTCAGTTGTGCTTTCTCCAGCCTCATGTTCAGGCTGATGCATGCAATGATGCCAATCTACCCAGAAACATGTTTGTTCCTTTGAACAGGCTCAACGGCCAATGGAAAGCTTGAAGGCACCTGCGATTAAATAAAGGTAAACTCCATGTTTTCAACATCACAATGTGAAATTGTTAGGCTTTAGTGAAGAAGATTTGCCAGCTTTGCTTGCAGCACAAGCTAATCTTGCCATTTTAGCAACAGCAGATAATTAAGTCCTAACATCATGCAGGTATGCATGCGTAAAATCACTTTTCAAGAGAATGAAACGTTGCTTTATTGAAACCAACTTTACCAACAACTCCCTCCACATCCTTTTTTGGTGGTGGTGGTGGTGTTTGGACCATTTTATCACAACCTCTCCAGCAGTTTTCATTCAAGTCCTCTTATTTTTGAGTTTTTTGTTTTTTTCCAAAGTGGGATTCAATTTACAGACAGACCTGGTCAAGGCAGAGGTGAGAGCGTGCTGCCAAAGGCCATTCCCGACCCTCGACTGTCAGCTTGGCTTTTTATTAGCTCTCCGCCGTTTCGTGTTAGATGTCAGGGATTTCATAACGCCGGGACGTGACTCAGCTCAGATGGACGCCAAGAAATATCCGAACAGGACAAGCCCTCCCCCTCACAACCCCGCGTGTTAACCCGACTCTTTTAACAGACGCTTACATCGTGTCACAGGACCGTGGGGATTATTATGGGTGGGCACTTTAATACTGTAAAATATATTTTAGGTTAACAGAGAAGGGGGGGGAAGAAGCAGTGCGGAGACTTCTGGAGTGAAACAGGTGCAATCAAAGTGCTTCCTTGTCAATACACACAGAGGCACCATTTAAAAACATCAGGGGGCTGGACTAAAAGGGTGGCATTAGACTTTGAATGGAGAAGGATCTAATACATGGATGGTCCTCTTCCTCAGGCAGCCCATTGACTCCAAACTGAGCCTATTAGCAAGACAACACACCACTAATGGCAGTGCTACTGCTGCCGCTGCCCCTCCGTGTGCAAGGAGACCACCCAGCACACACACACAAACCAAATGCACTCACGTTCCCTTTTTCCTTTTCCCACGCCATTGTTACATACATAGTCGGGGGAAACCAGATCAAAGAGTTACTTCCATTCGAAAACACAACAGTCTGTTGGAGTCAAACGTGGCTCTATGTGCAATGAGCTGGTGGTGGAGGACGAAGAGTCTCAATGTGTTCGTGATGCACTTTTAGACGGTGGGGAGGAGCTGGAAGAGGAAGGCTCATTTTGTTGGTAAAGGGCTTTGACGGAACGCCTCCAGAACCTTTGAGGGTTTTCAGAAAAGGAGCTCAGCTGTCTTACCTGCACATTTTTTTTTTTTTTTTGCTGTCAACTTTTCGTGTAAATCCTGATTACCCACTGAGCAATCGACCTGATTCCAACACTAAAGCCAAGCACAGGACTCTTGGCCATGAGGCAGTGTTCTTGTCAGTACACGGCATTTGTTGCAAGAGGTGCAATGAAGTTTGTAATTCATACAAAAAAATGGCAGGAAAATTAAAATTGAAGCTACACATTAAGCTCCAAAGCAAATTCCTTTCTTTTTTGAAGTTGTGGTATTACTATACAGTGATATCAGTGTGCAGAAAAATATGTACGTTCAAAGCTTAAATGGATAGTTGTAAATGTGACAATGCATCTACATATCCGTACTGCACTGGTGGATGGAAATAGCACACATTTGAATGTTTAACACTTGGGTTGTACACTAGCAGTGTAGGAAAGTTCAGTTTGTGTCACTGACTTTGAGATCGGCTCAAATACTCCTTTGTTTTAATGTCTAAAAATGGAGACAGAAGTGTCCACTTTTGAGCCAAACTTACAGCAATTTGACCCACGTCGGATGTTAAGAAATCGTTCTCACTGTCGAGATTAGATTCTCTCCCTTCGTCTTTGTTGGAAGTCGTTCTGGCCCTGTACATCCATCTGCTGATGATGATGTTACTCCTGAATACTTTTCCATTTCATGCCCAAAGTCTGGCCTGAAGTGCTTTACATGTTAAGTTCTGTCTGACGTTATGCACAAGGAAAAGGCCTGCTTTCCAAGTAAGCAGTTGTCGGTATCTTTAGAAATAACCGTCCGATGCAAATATCAAGACAGTTTAAAGGTTCGTAAAATAACAGTCTCGTAAATGTGCTGACAGTTTTTATTTATTTATTTTTTAAACTGGAGCCGTTTTATCTCAGCTGAAGTCCACTTTTGGTTTTGGGGGCCTTTTACACTGGCCGTTTGTTTTTACATTGAAGGACAAACTCGTCTGGATCGATATAAAATTAAGATGCCAGATGAGTTATACGCTGTAGACAAAATCTTACCTGCTCCTCACCTTTTAAAAAGGCATATAAAAAAAAAATCCTAAACAATTCCTTATAGATATTGATTTTGAGCGCAAAAGGCACTGAAGTTCTGGAACACAGTCTTTATTTATGCAGTTGAAGGCCAATACACTCAGCAGTTCAGAGAGGAAGAGAAGCTCCAGGATCAAGGTTCACTTCCACATGTGGCCAGCAGGGGGACGCAGCACAGAGGGGACAGGAGAGCTTCTGTCGTCTAAGGCTTTTTACTTAGCAGATCATTTAAAAGCATTTTTTTTTTTTTATTTAATGTTTTGTTTTGTTTTTTTGTTTTTTGCTTTTTCTCAAGTGAG
>NW_015113144.1:286882-288171 GCF_001443285.1 Poecilia latipinna | reverse complement strand
ATAATTCATTCACTTTGCGCACAAAGCGCAGTGGAAATCACCCAGGGGAACGAAACGCCAGACAGCAAAGGAGCGGGGGGGAAACAACCCAGTTACAGTCCACACAAGATTTAAAATGTTTTTATTATTGTTTTTTGATTTAAATTTTATTCTCATGTTTACTCTATTAAATATGTGAGTGCTTTAATCCGTAAGGTTTGCTCTTGCTCGGTTTAGGGCGCTGGTTTGTCTGCAATTATGGACAACAGTTGAGATGAGGAGGAAAAAAAAAAAGAATCGGGTGATTCTTAGATAAAAAAAAATGTTTTGTTTTGTGAGGTTTTCCTTCTCTGTGCTTTCGTACGGCACTGAGCAACCCGAGCGCTGCGCGGCAGCACTGCACCTCGGTGCGCCCTGGACCCCCGGTCGCCCTCCTCCCCTCCCCTCCCGTCTCCCTCCACGTCCCTCCTCATCCACCCCCACGCTCTCTGCTCAGCTCCAGCCTTACACACGTCGCTGTTGAGCACTGTGACTCCCCTCCTCCCCACACCTCTCCTCTTCCTCCTCCTCCTCCGCAGCAGCAGCAGCACCGCCACCCTCCCCTCACACCACTGCCTGCCACCGTTTCTGCGATCCAGCGCTCTCTCTCGCCGGCTCCGCCGCTCCTTTCCTCACTGGTCGTCCCTCTCTGTGAGCGATCGTGCCATTGATACCCACTTTACAGCGTGTCTGTGGTGGAAAGTCAGCCTCTCTCTCTCTTTCTAAGTCCCTTACTCTCCCCTCGTCCTACTCTCCGGTTGCGCTGTGGCAAACTAACAAACCAGAGGAGGTGTTAACTACTTCTTTTTTCTTTTTCTTTTTTTTTTTCTTTTTTTCTGTCTCTTTTCCCTCCACCCCACCTCTCCAAAAAAACGCGTCTCAACGTTATCTCTCGGTTGCGGCTGCGTGTTCGTCCAGAAAGGGCCGGTGCCGCACCGATGATACTCCCAACTCCGCAGAAAAGTTTTCGGTTTGTTTAGAGGATAATAAAAAAAAGAAGAAGAAGGGGGGAGGGAGAAGAAAACACCGGAAAGGAAGCAGCCGTCTTCAGTAGAAGCGGATTCTCGCCACGGAGAGGTGAGTAACTCCTGTCTGTTTGTTGTTGTTGTTTGGTTTTGAAGCGCAAAACACGTTCCGCTTTCACTCCTTTCCGTCGCGCCCGCCGCGTCTTTCTGATTTCCTTGGAAGCGTTTCGAACTTTCTCCGCGACTGCAGCGCAAAAGAATAAAAAGTATGGCAAAAAAAGTATACATTTATATATATATATATAT
>NW_015113144.1:279930-282183 GCF_001443285.1 Poecilia latipinna | reverse complement strand
TATATATATATATATATATATATATAAGAATCACGGCACGGGTTTTGGACACTAACGCGCGTGCGTTTAAAATCTGTTTATGCCTTCTTCATTTGCGTGCGCGTGCAGGCGCGTGCGTGCAGTGTGCGCCGCGGGGTTCCCTTAAACAAGAAAAGTGGCATCTTGATTTGTTGCGGTGCGTGCGTCGATGCCATTACGCACACGTTGCTGTCACTAAAGCGCATTAGCTCTCTCTACAGAACGCAGCTGATGCTCTTTCAACTTTTGTTGTCTTTTTTTTTTTTAAGAGTTCTGAACGCAGATTTGTAGGTGAAGATTCGGCTTCCCGACAATGTTCCCGATCTTTTCGCACTGATGGAACCAGAAAAAAATAAAATAAAATAAAATATGAAACTTTCTCCTGGAGCTTTTATCAGCACCACCTCGATGACCCGCATTAATGAGCGCCCCGCCGGCCTGCTGCTCCCAGATTTGTTTAGTTGGAGATCAAGAACACGAACCCAGCAGCTCTTTCTTTTTCTTTTCTTTTTTTTTTTTTAATATATAACCAACAGAATGTTCCAGTTACGTTAGAGTATTAAAAGCGGACATAATAAGGAGCGCATGTGGGGTTAATAGCCGTATACTAACCAAGTTATAGCTGCGGTTGAATAAAGACTATAATGAGGTAGATTTTGATGCGTTGCATAAAATAAGCTGACGTTTAACTTGCTGCTCTATATTACAGAATTTGCATTTCCGTCCCACTTGAAAACTTTTCTTTTTTTATTTTTGTTTTTCATTCAAATCTTACTTTTTCGTATAATTATAAACTATTTTTAAAAAAAAACAAAGAGAGTGAGGGGGAAAAATATGAGATTTTAGCACAAATTGGGGGCAGATACGTGCATTTTACCTCGCAAATGGGTCATTTTTGTGGAAAACCTTGTTAAAGTTAATGTCTCGGGGAGAGAAACAGACGGCTTGCATTGAGGAGGCGCGTGCACGTGGGTGCGTGCACGCACACAAACATACACACACATGCAGGGGAGTGGGGAGGTGGGGTGGGGGGGGTGTAAAAAGCAGTTGGGAAACACCTGTTAACGGGGGAGAGAATATAATTTACATCATCGGCCCCCCACCCTCTCCTAAATAAGCAGCGACCAATGCAGCCTCTGAAAGACCCCTAAGGGGGTTCCTCCAGCTTCACGGCCGGGCAGAGAGAGCCCGAATACGGACTGAGAGCTACTGCCGACTCGGTGTCGCTCATCATTTAAGTCTGAGGTATCTGTTAAGGAAAATATAGGAAAATTTAATAGGGTTGTGTTGATCTGTAATTTTAGAGGAACAACGAAGAGTCTGGAAATAAAAGTGAAGTAAACTGAGTTTGACTGAACTTTTCTTTTTTTTCTTTTTTTTCTTTTTTTTCTTTTTTGCTTCTCGTGACATTTTAGCTCCGAGATGAAATCGTACCAACTTTTCCCTGACGTTTTTCCCAGATGATTTTGTTCCGAACCCGAGATTTTTTTTTTTTTACTTGTTAGCAGAACGGAAGCCAACAAGTACAAGGGGACGCGCACGCGCCTGTTTCAATCAGTGAGAAGTGCCGCGGCGCTCAGAAGAGGAGAGAATAATAATACAATTAGAAGGCTGTGCGGAAAGTACAGCGGAGTTATTAGCACTAATTTCCCGAGTTGGTGCCAACAATAAAATGCGCGTAAGAAGAAAAAAAAAAAAAAAAAAGACGGCACTTCACGGAGCAAAGGTGCGCCCGGGGCGGGTCACCGATGATTGAGTTACAGCTCCACCAAAAACAGGAACTCGGAGACTCCGTTCCGAGTCCGGGTCCGGAGCTCTAACCACATAACTCCACGACAAACTCGTTGTGATTGATTTCTATCGATCAGATCAATCAGCTCTAGCTTTAAACGACCAGCAAAAGCTTTTTTTTTCTTTTTTTGCAATTTACTTACTGAACATATTAGATACGGTTAATTGTCTTTAAAGTGCAAAACGAGACGGTGTCGCAGAAGCAGTTATCGCCGTGCCGATAAATCACGAGTTATAACAGAGTGACACGCCTGACAGTTATTCACTCAATCTGGAGTTATGTTCTAATTAGTCGATATTAATAAGAATATATGGTTAGAAATAAATTCACTAAACAGCTGTGAGTCGCGTCTTCCGCACTTGAAACACAGACCTGCACATTGTTTCTACAGAACGAATTTATTCGATGATTTTAATAAATATTTCTTTAAAAAGCCTTATATA
>NW_015113144.1:254083-276697 GCF_001443285.1 Poecilia latipinna | reverse complement strand
ATAATAATAATAATAATAATAATAATAATAATAATAAATTCAGTGAGTCTTACTTTAGATTAGCTTTTTTGTTTATTATTTTACGGAAAGTTAAAATTAAATTCCATTTTTAATTGGGCCTAGATTAATATTATTATTAATATGATTAATATATTATTGTTTTTTTCTAAGTTGTGGTTACTTAAATACATTTCCTTTATTATTTTTGAAAAATTATTATTATTGTTATTATTATTTATTTCAGCCTGCAGTTCGCTTATTTATTGCGTGAGTGGAACTGTTTTTGAATACACAATGTTTCTCACCTCGTTTCTAATTAAATCAATACAATGCAACTTTTCATTCATTCTAACCTTTCAGCGTTATTACTTACAAACTTAGCCAATTGTTAGATAAAAAAAAAAATCTACTATTTAGTTTTTTTTTTATTCTTGCTGCAGAGTTTAACCTGAGGTTTTTAAATCCGGTGCTCATGTGTCGCTTTTTATTTAAAAATTCTTCTTTTTTTAAGGCCTGAACTTGTGTTTTTTTTTTTTTTTTACCCATCTTTCTCATCCCGAAAGTATAATCTATAAGCGCGAGAAAGGAAAAAAAAAACGGAGAGAGAGAGAGGAACGAAAGTGTCGATGTTCGAGGAAAAGTACAGCAGAAGATGATTTATCTGTCAGCGTTTTGCTCCTCCAGCAGCAGCCGCCGCCTTTCCCCCCGCTCTCACCCCGCAGTCAGCTGTTATTGCTCGCCATTGATCTCCTCTCCTCTCCCCTCTTCGCCCCGCGACAAGTGAACTAAAATTAATGTCCATTTCACACCGCTCTGCTGCAGGATCGATGTGCGCGAGGAAGGAAGTTTATTTGAATTTGTGTGCCAAGAGAAACAAAAGTAACAACAACAAAACAAATAAAAGAAAATTTCTCGGCGTGTTTAATTGCCAGGTGAATTAAGTTTGCTCTCACTTCCACGGCAACATCCACGATTAAGTCGGTGAGGCAAATCAGAAGAACACACGAGTTTGTTCGAAATTATTTCAGTGCAACACCTGAACCGCCTCTATTTATTTCTCCAGTTTATAATTAATAATAATTTTTAATGACGAGTTTGTTTTCCAACCTGATGTCGGTGGTGTTGTTTAAAGCCGGAAAACCTCCTAGGGATTTATCAAATAGCAACAACTAGGGCCTGCATAAAATTGTGTTTTTTGCCCTCTTATGTGGAAATATTAATGCGTCATGACGCAGGGATTAACCCCACCCCCCCTCACCCCCTCTCTGTCCCATAAGATGACACTGATAGTAAATTACCCACGAGCCGCTCAGTCGCGACTGCTTTGATGACCCCCTTCAGTCTATTAAGTCCTATCAATATGTACTAAATCCTAATTCTTCATTAAAAGCACAACCAACTCCTTCTCTGCTTCTTGAGACCACACACACCCCTCCCTTACCTCCCCCCCCCCTCCACTTTTGCCTTATTTTGTTGTGCTAATAAGTTTGGCATGCGGTGAGGTAATTGAAATGAACGCGTCGCCGGTAAATAACACGTGTTTGACACCAGCAGAGAGGAAAAGGGGGAGAAGGGGGGGAAGAAGTGCGCCGGACGCGTTTTGCATCTCCAAAAACTTTGCGTTATTGTTTTCTCGTTAACGCCATAATGATGATGATTAGATGCGTGGCCGGATGCAATCATTGTAGCGCTGTTGGTCTTATCAAATACAAGAAAGGCGTGATTTATTTACTGACGTATTTATTCATTTGTTATTATTATTATTATTATTATTATTATTATTATTATTGAGGCATTGAAAATAGCAGCCTGTCCGCTGCTCATTTTGTGTTTTGAGAACTTTTTTCTTCTTCTTTTTTTTTTTTTTTTTTTTTTTTTCTTTTTTTTGATGGATTCGTCTAATGTTCCGTTTGAACTCGGTTTGGAAAGTTTTATATTTGACGTATTTTTATATTGACATTATTATGCTTCAGCTCTTTTTTTTTTCATACAATTTTGTTCCGGTGTGACTAAGTGAGATTCATATTTCTGCTGCTGCAGACCGTGGCGCCTCTGAGGGAGGCTGGGGAATGGCCATCTCTTTAATTCACTGGCCACCCACCCCACTGCCTCCTCAGGCCGAAAGTCTTACACGGATAATGGTGTTTATTAATTTGAGTTTAGCATTTGGCAACAGGGCAACCACTGGGGGTGGAGATGATCGCGGGGGTGCAGAGGCCACCCCCTTTTTAAATTGACTGATCAATTCTATATGCAGATTACTTTTTCTTTCAATGCAAGCATGTTGGAGAGGAAGAAAAAAAGAAGAAGAAGGAGCTTGAATCAGTTGTTAGATTTATTTAGCCATATTATTTTTATTTGATATGTTCTTTTTTTTTTAGTTTTTTTTAATGTTTTGAATTCTTACCCGGCCTTGCTTTTAAAAAAAATATGCCTGAATGACACAGTTATGTACATTAAAGGCTCCAGCTTCTTGAATGTGAGAACTTAAAGGCTCTTCAGAAAACTCTGAGCAGGGGTTTGACCTAAATGTCAGGTTTTGCCTCAGCAACATGCTTATATGAAATTCCTGAAATTCTGTCGTTGCGTTTGGTTTTCAGCATTCAACCCAGAGCCAGTTTTAGGAGGATGTGGGCCTGCGGGGCTGGAGCCACTTTTGGTGCCTTATCAACACGACTTTCTCGCACTCGTGGAAAATTAGAAAACCGTTCGTAATTAGGCACAAATCAATTTGAACTATATTTATGCTTTCCCATGTGAAAGTAGACTTCTTTTTTTTCTCCGAAAGAATCTTTGCATTTGCTTTTTCTAAAAAGTTTCTTAGATTCCAAATTTACAGTGAATCTCTGAAGCACACCAAAAAACCAAAGGGAAGGAGTTAAAGCTTGCTGCCATGACATCCGGCATCATTGACATCGTCCTCATCGAATAGTTTTACTTTTTTGTCATTCATGACAATACAACAAAAATCAAACCCCACAGAAATGATGTTTGGCAAACATCCAGTCATGAATGTTTGGGGCCCACTTGTCATTACCCCATTTAGCCACTGCTTAGATCTGGCTGTGATGTACCACCAAATACCAGCTTCCATCTCCTGATTACATGTTCAGAGATTCGGAGCATCTTTCTGTTTTTATTGCGTTTTTTTCTTTTTGGTTGCTTTTTGCCGATTTATTTGTGTCCCCCAAGGCGTGGCGCTGTTTAATATCTGTCACTTATACCTTGTTTTTGCCCCATTCATTCCCCTGCGGAGCCTTCATAAATCAGACCCAACCTCATTTCCTTGCCATATCTTCGAAAAAATACATCTGTTTCCATTGCTAATGGCATCATCCGGCTAAAAATTCCCTTCTGTAGAGCTGAGTTTTCTCCCTCTACCCCTGCAAATATGCATACAGACACACTTATTTCTGTTATTGATGACAGGAAAGTGGAGTAGCTCCCATCCAGTCGTTTTCTATTGGAAGGAAATCACTCCATAGAGGAGGATGCTGTGCTGTGCTTAATGGTTTGATTGCATTGGAGAAGGCAGCCCTCTCGTAATGCCGTTACAGAGGGAAATATCACTTGGAGACGCTATTGGCAACAAGAGAAAGTCAAAGAATTAGCCTAATGGGGGGAGTTGTGTCGGATGTCAGATACTTTCTATTCCCTATATTGCTCCGTGTCTCCGTCTCTGGTGCGTCTCACCATCCTTCCAGGGCCCAAACCGGCCCCTCCTTCCTCGCATAACGTCTCTCTCAGGTTTCTTCCCCCATTTGTCAGCTGCATTGCTTGACCGGATCACAAGCTCCCTGCTTGGAAAATAAGCTAATATGCCCCCCCTCCCCAACGCACATCTACACACCTCCCCAGAAGACACTGTTGGTGCATTTGCTCTCATCGATTGCACACAGGCGCTATCTGCCTGGTTATAATCTTTCTCTGTGCGGCCTGTAAGTCATGCGGGCAGGAAGCGAGGCTGATATGGAAGGGGAGTGAGGGGTGTGGGGGGGAGTGGGGGGCAGGCTGATCAGCGTGTAAATGGACACGCGTACCTGCAGGAACACATCCCATCGCACGTCTGCCTGCCTGTCCACACACACGCCGGCTGACGCTCGCGTTACACCCTCGCAAAATCGGGCCCAACTCAAAAAAAAAAGTCCTTCGACATCATCCCTTTGTTTCACTTTTATTTCCACCCTCATGTCCCGGTAATCACTTTCCGATTTTCAAAACGGCTTCTACAGATGTTGTTGTTGGGCCATCTCTGAAGGCCACCAACATAGAATGGCAAACTAGACCCACCCCCACTGCTGCCTTTCCTGCCAGGACAGGACACCCACACAAAAACTACAATAAGTTTTCCTCTGTTTTAAATCGGCATCATAAACTCTACAAAAGAGGATTACTACAGCAGAAATCAGTGAGTGAAAACAGTTTTTTTTTCCTTTTTTTTAAACCTGGCAACAGTTTTTCCTTGTTAAACTGCATCTAATTGACTTGCATGCAGCTTGCTGTAATGACTGGCCGGCCTGCCGCCTGCCTGCCAGCCGGCTAGATTAGAGACTGCTGTTGTACAACCCAGCACAGTAATAAAGACTCATACAAGGGCAGCTGGTACCACACACACACACGCACATAGTCACACTCTGACAGAGAAGATCAAAATCTTGGTCTCCCTGTCAGCCAAATCTTTATCTACTGGTATGTTTTAGGCAATATTAATCAATTTAAAGTAGATTTTAGATGGGACTAGAATTATACAAACCTGCCCATGTCTCATGAAGATTGAGAAAGTCTGCAATTCTCTACTTGCTAAACACATGAAACGTGCCGCAGAGAGCCGGCCCAAAGGATAAACGTTGCATCCAGTTGCCTAGGGGGGCCCCTGCTGGTCTGGGGTGAGTGGGACAAGGAGAGCACAGGGTAAGACATACGTGTCGCAAACGGAAGAGGCGAAAATGTTAATGGTTGAAATGACACAAACCATACAACAAACTCATCAGTGGCAGGAACGCGTATCGTCCCATCCCATGCCGAGGGATCCAGATACGAAAAAATTCTGTATGTTTTTTCTTTTTTGGTATTAAACCCACCGTAGAATTGTCAATAATAATAATAATAATAGATAGGTGAGCTCTGGACTAAGTTATGCTGCATTAGTCACACTGTGTAAGTTTTTGGAAATTTACCAACAGATTAAATCAATCAATCAATCAATCAATCAATCAATCAATCAATCAATCAATCAATCAATCAATCAATCAATCAATCAATCAATCAATCAATCAATCAAGAGTTTTCCCAAAACATGTGTCATCTCACACGCCTCTGTTTAGTGGTGGAAAACGAGCTAACTGGAAACGGGGCCCCCCAATCTTAATCTGCCTTGGGCCCTGTTTAACTTCAGGTCAGCTCTAATGTTGCACTTCACAGGAGACAAATAAAAAAAAAAGAAAAAGAAAAGAAAGCTACTTAATATCGGTGCCTGGGAGCCAACTGAAAGCATAACAAAAGGAATAGATCTGGTTTACCAGTGGGCCAGAAATACACTTTGAAGGTAGGCATTTATGAGCAATGGAACAGCTAAGCCCTGTCTGGAACCAGGAATTAGCTGGCCCCGCTCAAGCGAGCCTTCCTGGTGAATACCATGCTACTAAAAAAGTAAAAAAAAAAAAAAAAGTGTAAAAATCCCCACTACACGTTGGGATTGTTTTTTTTTTTTGTTTTTGTTTTTTTCCCCAAAGCGATTTCTTCTCTGCTGGCTGCGACTTTGTCTCTGAAGTCGAAGTGAAACTTAAGCAGTAAATCTTTTTTTTTTTTTGTTCTTTGCAGGAGCATTCGATGAAATCCATCAATAAAAAAACGCGGCCTGCTTAAATAAAACATCCCCACCAAACGTGTTTGTTTTCAGTGAACCAAATTCAAGCTTATCCGATCATTATTGATTTTTTTTTTTTGCTCCAGAATATTCCCCGAGCGTCATCGTCCGCCTCACTGTGATGTGTTTGTTTGCCTCTTATCAAATCTTCCAGTGATATTTGTCTCGGTTGTTGTGGCGCAGCAGCTGTCGACGAATAAACACGTTTACGGATCTCATATCGGAGAGGAGAAAACGCAGAGGAAGGAAACGCAAGATTAGATATTCGAAAGGCATTCCGAGACAATATTACGGTTTTTTTTTTCTTCTTCTTCTTCCTTCTAACAGCTGAAAGTTAAGACAAGGACAAATAATATGCGAAAGGAGGAGGAAGAGAGCGGAGAGACAAATGGCTGTGATTCTTATTCACAAGGACATTTGAGCTTCGCCTCATGGCCAGACATGAATGAGTAGATTTCAATAGTATCGACTGTTGCTTCGGACATCAGCAAACACACATGCTCTCTCTCTCTCTCTCTCTCTCTCGCACGGGCACAAACATCGCAGACCGTCTGGAATACAGAACGGACCTGTCTGCAGGTCAGGACTTTTCCATTTTGCTAGTAAGAAAGAAAAAAGGCCCCAGATGCAAAACACGATGTGCACACAGAAAGTTTACTTTGATCATCCCCTTGCTTGTGCTTGCGTCATGACGGCAGGCATTTTCATTCTTACTGGGTTTTTAAATAGGAGTGGCGACTTTGTCTTTTGGGTATGAAGGCATGTTTTCAGTCTGGTCTACAGATTGCAAACTTTTTGTCATTTACAGAGCAAAAATCTAGCAGAAATGGGAACGTTATTCATGAAAAAAAACAAAAGAGAAGTAAACACCAGGATTCCATTCTCATCAATCCAACTTTAGCTGCACAGACTCCGTTATGATTTTATCAACTTTTCACATCTTTGTGCAGGAAATTTGAGCAACTTTCTTTCTGAAGTTGCTTCAGTTCTGCCAGTTCTACAGTTCAGTAAAGCTCAGGTTTGGTCCTTTTTGTAAGGCGATGCAGAGAAAGATGGCTGCATTCTTAATAACTGCATGGTGCTAACACGGTATGTCTTCAAAACCAGAACAAATCCTCACAAACCTGGCTAAGGACCAGATCCTTAGCAAACTTTATGTTGTGCTTAATTGCCATCTATCTCTACTTTGGTCTCTTCTGTCCAAACGACATTGTTCCAGAAGGTGTGGGGTCCATCCATATAACTTCACCCATATTCTATTCTTTACATAGGGAACACACTTTTCCCTTGCTAGGTCTTTTTGTGAAATGTGCTGTCATGTTATGTTTCAACAGGCAAACTTTAGAGGCCTGTTAGAGTCTCGATGCAGCTTGGTTTCTTTGCAGTTTCTTGAGGTGAATTTGCTGAGACTTCCAGTCCTTTGAAGACTGCCAGCGGCTCTAAAATGTTTCCACTTCCCGCTAATCATTCACGCAGATAGAGTGATAGACTTGAGCTCGTTTTGAAATCGCCTTCCTGTATCGATGGGTGGGAACAATTGCCTCGCTCAGCTTACCGCTGAAGTTCAAAGAGAGTTTGCTTTCCTTCTAATGTTTTTCTTTCTCTCTCTATAATAATTGGTGCCAAGATTAGGAGTGAGCATTTGCTAATTTGTTTTCAAATACACTTTTGAAAATTGAACTGATACAGTAATAATAAAAATGCAACTTATAAGAAAAAAAAAAGCCAAAAATGTTTTGGTCGAGCTGAAAGACAAACCAGCAAGTAGCACAATTACTTTAGTTTGCTTCATATTAAGACCGGTTGGTTTTAGTTGCTTCTGTTTTTATGATTTCTACTTTTGAGGCCTGATCTTTGCGACAATGTTTTTAGCTCTAAAGCTCTCTTTTTTTGTTTGTTTGTGTGTGTGTGGGTGTTTGCGTCTTCACCAGGCAGTTAAGAGGACTGACACAGCTTGGCCTGACTTGTAATAAAATGCAAGAGTGGCACTTTCATGCTTGTCAACGTTTTCTAAATATACCCAGAGAGCTGGAATCGTGAACACTCTAACTCACACTCACATTTAGGTTGGCCCACGTATTATTTTTTTTTTTAAGACTGCCTGCTTTTCTCTCCATCTCCACTAAAAGAAAAGAAAAACCCTCAGCTCTTTGGCTGTTTTACTTTCCGACTCATACACACACACATGCGCGCGCGCAGCAGTCAAAGCTGACAAGACGTTTTTATGGCAAAAAATTGGATGCTCTCTCCTCGTTCCTCTCCGAAACTCAGCAGACACTCTGGAAAACTTGACATGACATGTTTCGTCTTTGTGTTGCCATAAAATGCATCAGTTAGACACTCAAAGCAGTGCTGCTAAGAAGAAGAAGAAGAAAAAAGAAGGTATTTACACAATTGTCGACAAGGGATATTTTCAAGAAGAAGAGATGGTGTAGCTTTTTGGATCCAATTTTCCTTTCTACACTCAGAAGAGTTTGATAAAAAAGGAAGAGTGTTGCATTATCTGAGAGATGAATGAAAGTACATTTTATTCTGTTTGACTTGAAGTGTTGAATCCTCAGTGCCCTTTAAATTTCACACCTGATTTGTCTTACAATCAAATAACATTCTATGACAATTTTTTTTTTGTAAAACATCATTTATTTTTTTCACGGAATCCTTGTCTTTCCGGTAACTCGTATTTTAAGGCCGAAGCTCTCCTCCAACGTCGATGCTAAAAGCACATTGTTGTTGACACTGCAATTTCGTCGGCTAGCACCACGTTGTCACTTAAAGTGCAAATTTGACGCGAAAAGCCCCTCTCTCTTGCTTCTCTGTGTTTAATATCGCGCTGACAACTGCATCATTCCTGCACACTGTAATCAAATAATGACACCGTGGTAAATGTTCCCTCGTGACATTTCCTATTACAAAACGCGCGCGGCCCCGGTGTCACACAATGCGTGGGCGGTATCACGCGGTGGTAAATGGGATTGTAAGTGGCATCCGGCTGACTTTCGGCGTGTTTGCATAGGAAGTAATTGCACTCGTATATTGATGATATGCATAGGTGTACGTCGCCTGGAATTATGATTGTTGTCCTGGAAATAAGGTTGGAAAAAAAAAAAAAAGAAACACGCATCACTCTCCATTAACATCCGTTTGACACTTCTATTACGGAGATATTACATGTGTGGCCGATTGCACTTTAAATTACACATAAGGGAATGTTTGACACCTACTCTACTGATAAGAAAATAATAACCAGTGGTGTTATGGTTTAATGCGTGTAATATGTCCGTATGTGTGTTTTAGCATTTCTCACATTATAACTCCCATTTTACCAACAAATGCTACATTGTGAGAAACCTCTGCTTCTTACAGGTTCCCAATGTCTGGGGCTCATAAGAAGAAGTGCTGTTTTGGGGTTAGACGCAGGGGTGGAAATTAGCACCCGCCACTGGCCAAATGCGGGTAAAAGTATGAAGAGGCGTGTAAATTGGAGCAACGCACCTGTCACTGTGGCGGGTTGACGATTTGAACAGAAAAAAAAAATGCTGCATTCAGTTTGAACTTATATCCAGGGAAGGACTGACCGTCTGGGTTTACAGACTGATGCATTTAGTGTCCATATCTGGCGGCCCTACGCTGTCATAATTTATCAAAAAAATGTGTGTGTGTGTATGTGTGTGTGTGTATATATATATATATATATATATATATATATATATATATATATATATATAATTTTTATCGAGCGCGACAGCCCATTGGTTGATTTCATTGACGGACATTGGGTTTATCCAATTAAATCCCTCGGTTCTCCTTGGCCCGCCCCATCCCCTCTAAGGTCATAGATAGCGCCATTACAGCTAACCAGAGTCCGAGAAAAGTGAGGGAATACAATACGAGACATAATATAAGCTTATATTATGTCTATGGTTTTTCTGACCCGCTCCGTCTCAGAAAAACTACGGCAAGCTAAAAAGCACATAAGCCTGTTCAGAAAAATGTGCCAAACTAACCGATATGTTTACCGCACAAACTTTGACCGCTGGAGCAGATTGAGTAGCGGAGATGGAGGGGGGAATTAGTGATTCATTGTCGTCAGAGAAGGATGAGAGAGAGAGACGTCACGATTGAGGAAGAGTTCAGGTGAGCTGCTGCTGCCCGGTAAAATTGAGAGGAAATCTTCATGAAGAAAAGAGCGTTTCATGCAGGGAGGAGGCCAGGTGTGTGAGAGTGAGTCAGGGAGGGGAAGCTACACTAAGCTAGCAGCAGGCGGTCTGAAAAACACTGAGATAACACAGGAATGATGTGCAATTAGTAATGAACACGTTCTGAGATATTTCAGTAATAAGAAAAATTGTGAATTTCAATAGAAAACGTAATAAGTAAGGGAAAACCAATAGAAGAGTTAGAAAACAGCTATTGATACCATTTAAAAATGTTTAAAAATGACTAGATGCATCTTAAGTAAATACTATCTGGGGGAGTTGAAGCCAAAATCTCGAAATGTTCAACATAGAAAATGATAATGATTGCAGGAATGTTAGGGTTGTGTAGTTAAAGTTTGCTGTTAGTAATTAATTCAAGTGAACTTACTGCACTACAGTGTGTTAAGGTATCCATGCTTTATGTTAAATTAGTTTGTATGTACGGTAAACTTATTGTCAGTAAACTTATTGTCAGTAAATCAGTTTTCACAGAGTTAATGCTTGTATTGATGGGGTATGTAATTAAAAGAAAAAAAAAAATAGTGGCTGGTGAAATGTCTGAGTGGCCGGTAAAAATTTACACCCCTGGTTTCATGTAAGGTTGGGTCAGGGTCATGGTTAGTATACCACCAAGACTCAGGGCAGCCATCTTGGATCATAGAGACAATATTTGTAGCCTTTAGCTCTGATTACACATCAGCATCTTCCTCCTTCTTGTTTTCTCTCATAACTTATCATACAAAACAAATAATAATAATAAAAAAGATTCCATGAATTTGCAGCTGGTAGCGCTTCCTTTGAGTTTGTCAATTAGTTTGTTTTTATTTGCATGCTGAGAATCCACTGAAAGTCACCCCAGTGTGTTTGCCAACGTCAGCTAGTTAGCTCAGTTCTTGTGCCTCGTGTGATGTCATCAGCACAAATATAAACAAAGCAGACTTTACACTTATTTCTTCATTTGCACTTTCTAAAACACTCTGGACGTCCTGAAATCCTGAGCTGGAAATCTGTTTCTCTTTCCCTATCTGTGTTTTTATTGTCAGCGTACATTGATCAGTGGAACAAAAAAACCCATCACGAGACTGCCTTTAACTCCATCTTTTATTTTTCTCTTGCTTCCTCACTTTGTCTCCGTCTTCTCCCATCCTTTGGTTAGATTTCACCTCCCCTTTCTCTCCTTGCGCGTTGCGGCCTGTGAGGAAACATCCGTTCTCTTATTGGATTGGCTCCTTCACTTAGTGGCTCCTTCACTTAGTGGCTCCTTCACTCGCCACCCCCTTGACTTGTTGGGGGTAATGATGATAAAATTGTAATATCTCTGTGCTCATCAGTGTGTTACTGCCCCCCCCCACCTCCCATGTATATTAACACCTCCTTTTCTAAAGGTTGTTCAAAGGAACGCATGTACCGATACACAGAGGGAACAGAGCGAGAGCCAGCTGAGAAATGGTAAAAGAGAGCACATAAACTGGACAGGACAGTAACAGAAGAGTGGTTAAAAGAAATAATTTTTACTAGGATTAAAGTTGGAAGGTGCTACTTTTGGCGTGGCCAACAACAGAGAGGGGGGAAAAAAAGTCCATTGATGTTGCTGGTGAATTAGGATGAGAGATGTGTAATGTGACTCCGTGGCATCGTTCCAGACCAGAGGTGTGTTATCGTAAGCTGTTCTCACTCCACACGCGTCCACTGTACACTTGTGGTAATGTAAAACATCTCACCATCTCCTCCTCTCTTCCCCGGAGCACGTTTTTTTCCCTTTCTCTCTATTTTCCCCCCCTCTCTGCAACATTGTTTTCCGTGTGTGGGAGGTACAGGACCATGCCAAGTCCCAGATCAGATTTGAAAATTGATTTGAAAATTGACTGTTTTGGACAGCTGATAGCTATAAATCACGTTTCTTCTTCTTCTTCTTCTTCTTCTTCTTCTTCTTCTTCTTCTTCTTCTTCTTCTTCTTCTTCTTCTTCTTCCATTTCCCAGGGAGTTCCTCCTTTGATGTCGGATGGTAGTCGGCGAAGCTTTGAAGCTCAACCAGAGCAGCTCACTGCACTACTCGATGCTGTGTGAGGTAAAGTTTGCTGTGTGTTTAGACAAGCATACGTTACCAGAGTTATGACAGTTACATCTGTAACATGAGACAAAGATGATATTTGATGAAAACTAAGACTCTATCTTGTCCAATTCGACTTGTTGATATATTTTTCTATTTCTAGGTCTTCATGAAGCCAAAATAGCATTGAAATTGTAAAACAGAAACGAGCAAACGTATTGTAGACTCAAAAATAAAATGTGAAATGTGGTATTTTGTTGAATAGAAGCTATGAAGCAGATCTAGGTTTTTTTTATCTGCTATTGGTTAGCAATGTCCTCACATTGTTGATGTACTGTTTTTGTCTTATTTATTACTTTCATTGCTTACTTTTCTCAAATATAACTGCAGTGATGCCAGGCAAATTACTAACTCTGTCAAAATGACATGGCAACAACTCAATTACTACTTCTTCTTCCTTCTATACTTCAGATTAAAAAGTGTGTGTGATTTTTGGACATGGAGCGTCATCCAAAAATCACACACAAGAAAAAGTGACATTTTCTTCTTTCTACCAAAACTAAACTACCGCTACTAAACTTAAACTTGTTCTAATCAGAACCTCTGATACTTAAAAAAAAAAAAAAAAGACTACATGGCTGAAGTTCAGTGGTACATTCTTTCTTTGCACATAATGTATCCAAGATGCATCAATGCAAAATTGCAGATCATTTAAAGCAATTTCTTTTAGTTTGTTCAACACAACAAAGCAGCTGAAGAACTGCTTCCTGTTTTACATCAAAATAAGAGTCTCAAATATTGAGCCTACAAGTTGACAAGATTAAATAAATTATCTCCATGTTCATAATAATAATAATAATAATAATAATAATAATAATAATGACTTACTTGATTCACAGATGATGCAACATGCTGACAGCAACAAACCTGACTGTTTTTCTCTACATCTTTGACCTTTGTAATAAAATCTATTTTAGGCATTGCTTGTAACAGTTTAACTAATACATTTGCGACCTGTCATTTAAGCAGAAAAATTTTACACATAAAAAAAGTATCTCCTCTCACATGTATGACAGAGATATCTTTACCCACTTTAAATGTAACATATTGGACTTTTAACAAGGCAGTCACCTTTAAATTGCCCTATGAAGATAAACATCTCTAAGATGCTATTTTGCATTTCATTGGCTTCCTCTCTGCGTTCCTCCAACCGACCGTACCCTCCGACAATCTAATCCCCGGGAGAGAAAATTCTGGTCTCTTGCCTCGGATGCTTTGTGCAGGGGGGGGTCGTGGGGTCAAGTACGGCTAATTTATTCACTCAGTCAGATTTCCTCTGACTCGTGGACGGCAGATGGAGAGGCCGATATTATATCGCCCATCTGAGTCACCCGGGGGAGAAAGATGAGGCCGAGGTGGAGACATCAGGGACAGATGTAGGGATGAGAGGAGAAGAGATTGACAGGAAAGATGCAAAAAGAAAGGGGGCACAGATAGCAAAAATTGGGGGAATTAAAAGTGGTTAGATGGAGAGATAGGACGGCACAGCCCGCAAGAGTGAGGGGCTGTGTTCGCCCCACTGAGTCAGCTGTTGAGCTGAACATTGAGTCACACAGGCTCTTATCAGATGTGTGGGTGTGGGGGCGACGCGTGGATCTGTGTGTGTGTCCCCTTATCTTAAGACAAGTGGTTCTGGTCCAATAACATCCTGGGAGATGGTTGGTATAAGCTGCTTAAACCCCAGATCTGACATCGAGGAATGAGGGAGAATAGATAGCGGTGGAAAGATGAGAAGAGGTGATGAGGATGGAAAGAAAATGAAGAGGAGGAGGAGACGGTCTGATAAGGAGGGTTGTGAGGACAAGATGAGAAAGACTTGAAAGAGACGAGATGTGGGGGGGAAAAAACGTAGAGGAAGAGGTGATGTGAGAAGGGTTTGGAAAAGTTTTTTTTTTGTGTAAAAGAAGAAAGTGAAAGTGGGGTTTTGAAATGTTTGTGCGCCATCTTTTTCAAAAAGGAAGGATTTGTGCAATCGGATCAACGGTGTCAACTTGAGGACACTTTTTTTTTTATCCCCGGGTGGTCCTTTCATTTTCTCTGCTTACAGACGACAGTCTGGTTGCTGAAAATGCTTAATGCCTCTTTGAGGAATAGCATTAGGACAAGAATGTGTCTGTGTTCATGTTATTTGGTTTTAGGTAGTTGGGTACCCAACTTTTCCATCTACACTTGTGAAGGTGCAGAAGCATTTTGATTTCTTTCTAATTTGACCAATTTATGTTTTTCTTAATCTTCTCAGATGCTGACTGCCAGAAGATGATGAACCAGCTTTGACGATCCACAGATGTCCTCCTTTTTCGGACCATTTGACTTCAACATCACATCCAGCACCTGTAAGCGAGGGAAGATTTTACCTGCTCTTGCTCTGGAAGACAACCTCCATCTTGTCTACTGTTAGTGTACAAAACTGACTGGTCCAGACACACGCAGTGGCATTTACCTGAATGATCTGAGCCAAATCATTCCCTTGTGAATTTGGCTGCTGAAACAGTAGATGATTTGAGTTTCTTAAAAGATTTTCTCCAAAGACAAAATCATTTCAGTCAACATCCTAGACCTATCAGACCCATTGCAAGGGCTACTGAGTATTGTCTTCGGCTTCCCTAAGGAGGAATCCTTTCCTCCTCCTCCTAAAATCCTTACAACGTCCTTCGACCGCCCAGACATGGACCTCCACCGGGCAGCCTTCAAGATGGAGAGCTCCTCCTATCTGCCAAACCCTCTTGCTTCTCCAGCCCTCATGGTGTTGGCCTCTACTGCTGAAGCTTCCCGTGACGCTTCGATTCCGTGCCAGCAGCCTCGCCCCTTTGGCGTCCCGGTCTCTGTCGAAAAGGATGTCCATTTGCCATTCAACAATGGTTCGTACACCTTTGCGTCAATGTATCACCGCCAAGGCGCGGTCCCGCCAGGATTTCCCAACAGGGACTTTCCTCCGTCCCTCCTCCACCTTCATCATCAGTTCGCCCCGCCCAACCTGGACTGCTCGCCCATCAGCATGCTGAACCACAGCGGTGTGGGCGCCTTCAGGCCTTTTGCCTCGCCTCCGGAAGATCGGGACGGGGCACCGGGCGGTTATCAATCTGCGTTCACCCCGGCGAAGCGCCTCAAGGGCTGCCTGGATGCGGAGGCTTCACCCCACCTGCGTTACTCTGATGCCGAGGGGAAAGAATATGACTTTGGCGGCACCCAGATCCCTCCAGGAGGCTCGCCCAGCAGCGCCTTGAAAGCAGTTGAGGACAGCGGGAAAAAGATCTTCGCCGTGTCCGGCCTCCTGTCAGACCGAGAGACTTCCTCCAGCCCAGAGGACCGCATTGAACGCTGTGAGTACTGAGTTACGTTTCCCATGACACTGTACTGAGTGTGATTGCACTTTCAGCATAGCTTACAAAGGAAATAGTTTTCTTTGGTATATGCTAGCATTTCCACTTCTTAAACCAGCTGTCCTTCAAACTCCCAACATGCATGGACATGTTTTTTATGGTCATTCATGGGAATCTGATCATTGTGTGTCATTTAGCTCTTTTTAGTTTAACTTATTTAGCCTTAAAATGCATTGAAAATGTCACTTTTTCAAGACCTTGGAAGTCAGGTTTGGTTAGCCCATTTGACCAATCACCTTTTAACTACATTTACACATCAGCAGGCATCTTTATGTGGACCTAGTTTAAATATCTCATTTATCAACCACAATTTCAGATAACAGCATATTTTATGTCTATTCAGTAAACATTTGATTGGGGGAATTTGGAGCAGTGTATTGAGTTGTGTTTTCTACCAGTTTTGTCATTCACACTATTGAAGGATTTCCTCAGTCATTTGACTTGACGGATTTAGAGATTGGTCAGTCGAAGATAAAGACAGAAACTTTCCTGCATTGCTTGCTCATAAGAACAACAATTTTAACAATGTGAAATGAAAAACAAAGTTGCTACATTTTGTGAGGAAACTCACAGAGTTGTCTTAGACCAATGAACAATTCCATCTATGTTCTCTTGTCATCATCTCTCCTGGCTCTTGGTATCCTTTCACAAGTGCACAAGCTTCACTGGTCTCATTAGCATTTACCAGTGGAACGATGCCATTTGGCCCTCATGCACTGGGAATCTGATCATTGTGTGTGTGTGTGTGTGTGTGTGTGTGTGTGTGTGTGTGTGTGTGTGTGTGAGTGAGACGGGTTCAGAGACTGGCTGTGCTCTTTGCCATCAGCATTCATCATCGCTTTGCACTGGCAGCCACATTGCCAAAAGATTTACCCACACACCCTTACACTTGGCAGGCTGTGTTTGCGGGTGTGTGTGTGTGGCCACGGGGTTGTCAAAGCTCCAAGCACAAACACTCTAGCAGAGACACAAACAGCTTTTTAGCATGACCGGCGACATCTCCTACACATGTCAACAAGCTGCGTCGGATCCTGGTGGCAAATTGGGAGATGTGCAGACGGAGATCCGGGCTCACGCCGTCTAATTAGGGCGGTCCATATTTTTCTGCATTCCAGATTAAAAGCTGTAACAGACTTTCTGCCTGATCTCTTATCGATACATCAATCTTCCCTCTTCTCACTCTCTCTCTCTCTCATGTCTTTGGATTTGTGAGTGGGTGATTCGTCCTTGATGTAACAGATGAGAGACAGAGGCGACGACCTGAGACTGATCCGATAAAAGGGAAAAAAAAAAAAAACGCAGGAGAGACGGGTGAGAAAAAGGAATGAAGGAAGAAAAGTAGAGGCGGGAAATTAAAGAAAACGAGACCCAGTGGCTGGCGGTGGTGGGATGAGGGTGGCAGTTGGGAAGGAGTCTAAAGATTACGTAGATGGGTGTGATTTTTAAAGAGACGAGATCAAGCACCAGGGACAGAGTCACATCAAATGGAATGTCTTTAGATATTTTCAAATCTGTACCTGGCCAGGTTAACGTTTAGCAAAAGCAGCTTCTACTTCAGCCGTAGGCTTTAAAGACATTTCAGGGTGTAGAGGAGCTGCTTACGGCACAGAGTTATGGGTTCCCCTTCACTGAGCTTGGCTATCCAGAGGAGCCGTAACGAACAAACAACTCTTTGGGACATTCCCATGAGGATAATGCTTTTGCTGTTTCACACACACACACACACACACACACACACACACACACACACACACACACACGCACACACGCATACACGTGTGTGTGTAGCTAGCTGGCAGCTTCACACAGTAACCTATTTTGGACTGCCATACTGATTAGGAGCTTTATTATGCTTGGGATCATAAAGTATCATTACTGACTGTGGTCACAGAGCAGTAACGTCTTTTCAGTCTTTATATAGAAGGTACACAAGCAGTTTAAAATATCATGTCAATGTTTGCACCATTTCACTACTTTAGGGGTTATTAGCATTAGTTTTTTTTTCTCTCTATTTCACAAAGCAAGTTTCATTGAGCGATCTCACGGATACGTTATAGTGTGGCAAAGACGTTAGATAACAGGGAACGAATTGTCCCGGTGCACTGAGGTATCTCGAGGTAACTTTTCAGCGCTGATATAATTTGTAATCTTTGGATTTAATTTACAATTGCTAACAAAGTGCAGATATCTCTCGTCCACGTGAAATTAATTACATGTGGCTTTATGGACGCCATAAACCGACGAGAAGCAAAAAATAGTTCCAGGTTTTGCTGTCGATTAAGTCGGATTTATTTGAGCAACATGTGGACAGTAGCAACTATGTTCTGTGCTCTATGTACAGACATGTTAAAAAGTTTGTGCATTTAAATATTGTTTCATGTCACAGCCACAAACTTTAACAAGCACTTTATTGGGTTGTAATATGCTAGACCAACAGCAAATGGTGCATAATAGGGAAATGGAGGACAAAGGTTATATTCTTTTCTGCCTACAAATGAAAATCTGAAAAGCGGTTCCTGTGTTCGCATTTTGCAGCCGATGCTCAGCATGAATATCTTCAGTAGCTGCAGGGTTTTTTGGGTGTGTTTTCTGTCATTTTTGCACATCTTAAGACTAAGATTTTTGCCCAGTCTAATAGTTCAAGGTCAGTCTGACTGGATTGAGAGCGCCGGTCAATTTTCAAGTCTCGCCAAAGATTTTGATCTTGACTTTTAACTGTTCCATTCTAACGAGGCCATATACTTTGATTTAAACCATCCAGTCGTAGCTTCACTCAATGTTTAAGTTCACAATTTTCCTACTGGAAGGTGACCACCATGTTTTACTGGAATGATGAGTAAATTAACCAGCTTGCTTCTATAGTATGGTATGGTACACCTGGACAGGACAAAACCAAATGAGACAAAAAATGAAAAGATACAAAAAAAAAAAGACTTCTTTACAACTTTATCCCCATGTATAGGGCTTTATTTTGGGGTCATCAGAATAAAGTGGCCTGAATATAACTTCATGTCACACTGAAAAATATATCAATTTTCTTCCACGTCACCATTTTCCACCTCTTAGTTTTGATCTATTGAAAGAAAAGACAACATTGAAGTTTGTGTTTGTAAGTCGACCAAAGGCATAAGAGCCCTTTTGAGAGGCACTTCACACATTATCTCTTTATTTCCCAGCCTGAGTTATGTCAATTTAAGTATATAAATTTTAATAGAAGAATATGTCAATGGATTTAAGCAGCTTAAACCAACACACAAGATATTTTCAATGCGTTATCCAAAAAGATGATGTTAGCAGAAAACTTGCGCTCCAACAAAACAGAAGTGGAATATTTGCCGGCAGCGTCTTTCTGGCATTTTTTTTTTCATATATAGGGAATGCTTCATATATATATATATATATATATATATATATACATATATATATATATATATATATATATATATATATATATATATTTAAATCACATTATTTCCACTTACAATCCGATCACACCAATTATCCAAGTCCATACGTGTAAATGCGATCCACGCTCGACTGTCTCCACGCATCAGAACAAAAGCATTAAACGTCTCGAAAATCCCGCAATCCCCGTCTCTTCTGTGAAATTCGGTCGAGTCCGCTGCCACTCCAAGCAACAGTGGCCTTCTCAATGCTAAGCCCCCCCTAAATCCCGCCACCGTGCCAGCAGGCACGTCGGCTGTTAACTAAACCCGCTAACCTGTCAGCCGCTAAACCTGCACATAAAGGCCCCATCATGCCTTAAAGAGGACCGCGTCATCGTAAAATGCCATTAGCATTTACTGTACACGGATTGCCGAGGTTTTAGCACGAGCACAAACGGATTCAAGGAAAAATAAGAGGAGGAGGGTTTTGAGGGTGCAAAAAGAGAGAGACTTAAAGAAGGAATGGAATTATGGGATATGAGGCTGGAATTAATGGGACTGCTGACAAATTGAACGATCCACCCTTGCGGTGCACTTGTTTGTTTGTTGAGGGGATTTGCTGGTGTTGGATGAGGTGTCAGTAGGGAAGTCTTGTGTGTGTGTGTGTGTGTGTGTGTGTGTGTGTGTGTGGGTTCCTTGATATCAGCACGTCCTACCCTGTTTGTTTTCTCCTGCCTCTTTCTTGTCTCCGTGCCTCCTCCTCTCTTCTCTCACTTCCACCATCCGCCTCCTCTCGTATGCATGAGCGTCTCCCGGTGCGAGTGCGACAGCTGTAGTCTGTTTGTTGACGTTCTCTTGGCTCTGCACTTTTACAAGGCTTTGAGAATTACGCTGAACCTGACCCTCAATGCTAAATTAAGCCGACTTTCTTTTTCCCAGCTCCCCCCCTTTTCCTTTGTTGATTGTATTTTTTCTCAGGCCCTTGCAACATTATTTTTGATCTTCTTTTAAACCGATATTCTTTTGGGAGCCGACTATTCAAATCTGGGCTTTTAAACGTAAAATTTCCAACCAGTCGATTGTAAAATGTCAATTTTAAGAAAACGAAAAGCCGAAAAGAAATCAAAAGAAGAAAAACCCGGCTTAAATGACGCCAGACTTAAGATTCTTACAAAACAGTTTGTCTCTGTATTGTTCACTCTTTCCATGAAGTTGTTAAAGGGGATCTTTTGTGCAAAATTCCTTTTTTTCTTTGTATGTTTTTGGACTTCGATTTGTGTCGTTACTGCTTCCAGAAACAACCCAAGTCTTTTTCTGGCAACAATATACTGTGTTTTTTTGGAAAACAAGAGTTTTCCAAAACCTCCCGATTATGAAGTCACAACGGGTGGGCACTGCCCCGTTACCTAGCAACCTCAGCTAAGCCCAGCCCCTCATCTATCAGCCCGATCAGAGCTGCGCAAGCATGTTTGCTCAGTTTATTTTACCACTGTGTACTGTTGGAAACGACAAGTGTTTTGTTGTGGATTTACCGTTCAGAAACCACTTGCTGCATTCCTGATGTTTGTGCTGGAGGCTCCGCTTCTTCTGCTTCAAGGTCAAACCTGTGCTGTTCTACAGCTGTACGTCTGTTTGCAGCCATTTTTTCACGTGCAAGAAGTGACTATAAACGACATAAACTATAAACAGCAGCAGCTTATTTGGATTTAAATTGGCAGGTATCTGAGAATGGTTTTGTGTAAAAAAATGTAATGAACCTTTTTTTTATAAAGACCCATAACCTGTTGAAGGAAGCCTGAGCATTATTATGAAGTTTTGATAAGCTTGTTGTTGTTTTTTTATTTTTTATTTTTTGCTAGGTTTATTATTCACTATTTCAGGTTCAAAAATAGAGCCATCTTCCATCAGACATTTCTTCCTTTCGTACTCATCATTAGAGAGCTTCATAGCCACTTCTGTGTTATACTCAAAGTTTCCTGTAAGCCAATGAGGTTGTAACACCAATAAATAAATATTACCAACAGAAAGACATTTGGAGTTACTCTGGGTCTGATAAGAGGACTCAATATTTCCAGAAGATAGTAAAAGATCATAGATACATAAATAGGAGCCGGATATAACACAAACTGTTCGGGAAATAATATGCGTTGACATTATGTTATGGAGATTTGAACATTTTATCAGTATTTAGCTTCAATAATCCACAAAAATATCGAACTTTAGAGATGGATAAATCAGTGCACGATGATTCAAAAAGATGGGCAACAAATGGTTTGCTTACTAGAAAGAGGGAGGGGCAAAACGGCAACGCACTGGCACAGAGGAAGGGTTCACATCTGGGAGAAACCGCTCCGTAACGTTTTCTTCACATTACGATTTTAAGATGAAGCGAGAGAGATGAGGAAAAGATGGCGGCTGTTGAGGTTTCTACACAGAAAGCACTAGCTGAACCTCAGCGACATCATCCTCAATACTCTAGATGTCCAGTAAACACACACGCACAAAAATCTTCACTTTGGAAAGTTTGTTTTTCAAAAAAAAAAGAAAGAAAGAAGGGGATCTAAAATGTTGTAGAAATGAGAGAAAGACGAGTAAATTTTGTTTGGCAAGAAAAGAAACTCTCCAAGCGCAGAGGGAAGGGAGGATCCCATCAGTGGGGAAATGGTGGGATGAGTTAAAAGACGAGATGAAAGCCAAAATGAGAAAACAAAGAGAAAAAGTTGTGGGAAAGAAAGATAGAGCAGATAGTGGGAAGATTAAGAGATACGGAGTGAAAATACAGATTCCACCTGCCTGGTTTTACTCAGAGCAGAAGATTCACGGTCATTTGTAAAATTAAAAATTTGGCGTTCAGTCACTTAGCAAAAAGAAAGAAAAAAAATCAGATCTCCCATTTATTTCTTCCCTTTTTCTTTTTTTGTATTCCCAACGGTATGAAAACGGCTTAAATGTCAGACACGCATGCAGCTGTTAAAACACGCAGCGAGAGGCCTCCTCTTTTTCATCCTCCTGCACCCTTTTCTTCTTCTCTCCCCTTAAGCAGAGCAAATCTCAGGCCTGTTGTTTCCTCCTGAATAGTTGCAAAAAAATTACTCTGCTACAAAAAAAAAAAGTCAGAAAAGTGAAAAATAAATAAAGCATGGGAAGGAAACCTTTTGTCTTTTATCCATCTTTAGTTATAGCAGTGATATTCCTGCACCAAACAACTCCTCTTAGATTCTGTTTTTAGACTAACCAGGTAACACACACACACACACACACACACACACACACACACACACACACACACACACACACACACACACACACACACACACACATATAATTTTTTTTTCTGTACTAACATCTTTATTTTATTTATGCTTCAATTTCATATCGCTGTCAGTTATTTCCATTTCTGTCTGAGTTGGAAACCAGCCAAGGAGAGACAGAGACACTCATCCCTTTTTGCTCGTCCTCACAGAAATCTGCCCTTCTCCCTCCTCTTCCTCTTCCTCCCCCTCCATTTCTGCCTGTCACGGTCTGGTGGCAGGGTTAAGTTAAGTAAGAGTGTTCTAATAATTAGGACTGGGACCTGCCTGCCTGCTCCCCAGTGTGTGTGTGCGTCTTCCTGTCAGTGCTTAGCCAGATGTTAAAAGGCTTGTCCCTCTCATGTTGCCTCCCTGTCAGTCTCCGC